>NW_006799999.1:1504484-1518044 GCF_000485575.1 Poecilia formosa
TACATTGGCTAGTCAAAATATTTTTGCTAATATTTTAACTAGCCTCCTGCTACTTTAAGTGTCAATTGGTCGATGAAATTCACAAGTTATATGATGATTATGACAAAGGTTTAACATGAACACCTTCAAGTTGTTGAGACGCCTCAAATTTTAAATTGTTTTTAAATTTTAACAACCAAAATAGTATTTCTAGTCTAATGCAGCGTATTCCGATGCTGTTTTATGTCCAAAACAACGTAACAGATGTTTCTCCCCTCAGAGTATATTTACTACTTTAGTGAAATGATCTTTTGACAAGGCAGACATTTGAAATCTCTTGAAGCTGAAAAGCTTGCTCTCTTCAAAATGAGTTTAGATCTCTAAGATTTTTTGCAGCTGCAACGGAGCTCTAACTAAATATCTCCTTGCTGTCATAACTTTAACGTCAACATCTTTAGGTGGTGTCTGAGCTACTTGATTGTATTTCAGATGGTCAGCAGGTCAGCGTGCGTGTAGAGTAACTTGTTTGTTGTGCTGCAGGACGAGCTGGAGGCTCTGGAGAGCTCGCTGCAGCTGGAGCAGAGCAGCCTGAGGGAGCAGAAGCAGCAGCAGGAGCGGATGGCGAGCACAGTCACGGGGCAGATGTACCTGGAGAGCCAGGTGAACGAAACGAGCCGTGTCATCAGACCCGGTCTGTCGGGGAGCAAACCCTCCTTAAGCAGTCTGACTTGCATGTATGTATTTTCATTTTCTATGATGGGGGGCTTGACAGCTGATGATTCACAGCAGGTGCAGGAGGTCAGTGAGGGAGGGGGCGGGCGCGCATTTCCCTGTGCTGCATTTGCCAAAACACACAGCTCGACTTGCATTCGTTGCTGTGATTTTTATTTGCAGTATGTTCAGTTTACACAGCAGCATGCTCATGTCTGTGTTTGTGATCAGAATTTGCCTGTACTAACTGTATCATAAAGTCAGCACTGGTGTATACCTGTCAGAGTGGAGGATCTTCATTAATCCCTTCAGCTGTTTTGATAATGTGCTGCTAAGAGCAAAGGGATTCCTCACATGACAACAAAAACATGGAGACGCTCCCTAGAGAAACACATTGCTGTAATCATAAAAGCACACACTCTGAGAGTTCTGATAAATGACAACAGCGACATTAAGCTATCAGATAAACAGTTAAGTAGAAACTAAATGTGTTAAAATTATGGCGTCATCCTGCAGTACCTTCAAGGGCCACAAGTGTTGCAGTACAGTAGATAAAAAAAAAATCCTGCAATAACTGTTGTATATATTTATTTAAATAACTGTAGAAATGCATACATTGAATAAATATCAAATGCTTCTGTAGTTATTTAAATTGTATTTACATTTTAAGCTTAATGTTTAAATATAACTGGGAAAAGCTACATAAAATATTTATTTTTATCATTATCATCAATTTTTTTATTGGTCAGCCTCACCCATCAAAGTTAGAGGGGCGGGGCTAAAGTGGCTGACCTATGGGTTGTTTAATTGGCTAAGGGGTTAATCAGTTAGATGCTGTGGTGCATTTAATGAGTCATAGTAACAGTTTATTATTATTATTATTATTACCATACAATTGACTGCGGCACAGATGATTTAAAAATAATTAAATTCTGGAATAACTGTATAGGATTTTAAAAGACAATGACTAAATTACTTTGCATTTAACTTAATAGAGGTTATGCCTACATCATAAATTAGTTCCATGTATTCATTATAGTTTCTATGTAAAAAAAAATTAACAAAATCATTTATTTTGGATTGTGGCACGCTTGTCTCTCAGTGTCTATGATGAGCAACTATAAACCCTGAAGCATTTGTCAGTCTGTGTGGTTTTACGTTTTCATCCTTTGTTTTGCTTTGTAAATTGATGAGTGTTTGGAACGCAGGAGCTGCTGCGGTTGTTCGGCGTGCCGTTCCTGGTGGCTCCCATGGAGGCCGAGGCTCAGTGCGCGGCGTTGGACCGCGCCGACCAGACAAACGGGACCATCACAGACGACTCTGACGTGTGGCTGTTTGGAGGACGACACGTTTACAGGAACTTCTTCAGCCAGAACAAATATGTTGAGCACTACCAGTACAGCGACCTGCAGAGCCAGTTAGGTCAGTGGCTGCTGACCTAACTGGGCTGTGTTTTGGCCTAAAGTGAAAGAATAGTGGAATAGCAGAGATTAAATTGATGAGCTAATGAACACATTGGAGAATGTAACTATTTGTTGGGTAAAGATAGATAATCCATCAGTGTTCCTTCTCCTGATGAAGTGCGATGGCGCCTGTCTTTGCCAGGTCTGGACAGAACAAAGATGATCAATCTGGCTTATCTGCTTGGAAGTGACTACACAGAGGGTGTTGCAGGAGTGGGATATGTTACTGGCATGGAGATACTGAACGAGTTTCCAGGGCCGGGACTGGAGCCACTAATACAGCTTAGGTTTGTTTTTCTTTTTAATTTTTTTAGCCCTAACAAAGTGCAGGAACACATTTATACTAAAGAGCAATTACATTCTCCATTTTTGTCCCTGTAGTAATTGGTGGTGTGAGGCTCAGGAGAAGAAGCGTCTGACCGATAATCCCAGAGATACGAAGGTGAAGAAGAAGCTGAGGGAACTAAAACTTCAGCCTGGCTTCCCCAACCCTGCGGTGGCTCAGGCTTACCTCCAGCCTGCCGTCGATCAGTCCCAGGCCTCCTTCAGCTGGGGCCGCCCGCAACTCGACATGATCAAAGAATATCCTTTTGTTTCTGCAGCCATTTTACAGTAAAGTTACAATAGAAAACATTTTAATAAGCTAATGCCTTGCAAAGTGTTGTTTTTTTTGTTATTGCATATTTATGTAGCAAATCTCATTTAAGTTCCTTATGATCTTAATTGCTTATTTAATTACTTCCTTTTTTGTTTATTTATTAATGTTTTAAGTAATCAATGTTGTATGATCCATAGTTGTTAATATGACCTTAAAACTAAACTACAACTACTACTTCTCCTTGCATTTCTGTTTTCTTCGTGATCATTTCTTTGACCTCTTTGTCACGTTCTGTCTGAGTCGTTTTGGCTGGAGCACCAGAAAGACGGAGGAGACTCTCCAACCTGTGATCAAACAGCTCAACAACCAGCAGGTAACTGAGAGACTTTACCCACCTTGACTTGGTTACCACCTTGTTTGATTGCTTCATCATCAGTGATGTAGCTGCTCCTGCTGATATGACGTTAGACCAACACTACTTTCTGAAACTATAAGAAGGGTTTATATAACTAATGATTAAATTGTGTTTAAAGTTTGAACAAAGTTTACAACTCCCTCACTGATCCTGCAGAACAGGATCAGTGAGGGAGTTGTTAGCTAACGTTTTGTTAATAAGAAGCTAAGAATCAACACTTTAAGTAGCAGATTGTCCTATTAGCCGTCTGCACGGGGCTAAAGGTAATTCCAGTGGTTGGAAGGTTAAACAGCTGGGAGGGAATTAAAAAGGGCCAGAAGCTTAAAGGGCTAAAAATGATAAATTTACTGTGATGATAAATAACAGTTTTTTAAAAGTAATAAATAATCTAAAATAAGTATTTAACTTTGACATCTTTAGTTTTTGAAATGTATTTGTGCATAATGCATATTTTTCCTGCAACATTTTGTGGAATAATTATTCCCATTCAGTTCTCAACTATTTTAAAATCAATAAAATTACTGTTTTCCATTAGGTAACAATAGGTTCTCATGTATTGTAAATTTACTGTAAATGTGCATATGTGGCATGGGAATAAAAACCTATTTGCACAGAAGTTAGGAATCAACATTGATGCAATTTTTTGGTTCTCTTGGACTCTGACAAAGAACCCTAATAGAAAAATAATATTCTAAAAATAAATAAACACGAACCAGACTTGCTTTTGACCAACAAAACTAACATTTTAATTTTTAAATATATCTTATATATTGTAAGGGATGAAGTTAAGGAATGTATAAAATAAAAAAAAAATCTTGCGTTTTTCCTGTTTCTCTTTTTCACTGTAGACTCAGCTCCGAATAGACTCATTCTTCCGCTTGGAGCAGCAGGAAAAGCAGGCGATCCGAAGCCAGCGACTCCGCCGAGCCGTCACCTGCATGAAGAGAAAGGAGAGGGAAGGAGGGGAAGGCGAAAGCAGTGAAGAAGAACTTCCTTCTCCATCCAAATCCAGGAAAGGAAATCTAAAAAACACAGAAGGACAGAAAGAAGAGGAGTCCCCCGTGACAGGTGGAGGTTTCTTAGCTCCAAAGTCAAATTCTGAATCTCCTTTTACGTCCCTCAGGGATTTCTGTAGTCCAGGTCAGGAATCCTTCACAGCAACAGCTGCTGACCAGTCTACTAAAAAACTACCTCAGAAGGCCAGCAGGAAGAGCAGCAGCAGCAGCTCCGGTGAGGATAGCGACGAAGGCAGGGCCGTTGCTATGGTTACAGCCCGATCTGTGTTTGAGGCCAACAGACGAGGCCGAGGACGAAAACGCACAAGAGGAAGAGGAAAGAAGCTTTAAGACGCTCAACTTTTGCATAAATGTTCTCAAAACTTGTGGTACTAAATGTGAAACCAGCTGAAAATTTCTGAAAATAAATGAACTGAGAGTTTTCTGTGATATGCATCATGTTTGTTTGTTTTTTTTATCAACACTGAAGCTACTGGGAATATTGCGAAAATTTTTTTTACTACTTTGGAGATGTGAGAGGAATGTTGATCTGCATTAAAAAAATTTTTTTTCCCTAAGTATGTGTCAGATGTCATTTCTTTGTCTGCTATATCAACACTAACAAAAGTTCAAGTCTAATGTATTGTACTCATTTAACCTCATTATCCATACACATTTACAGTCAGACACGTCTCTTTATGTAAAACAAAATGCTTGTACAAACAGAAACAGGTTTTTAAATAAAGAATAAATAACCACAAGCTCCATCCCTGATGTAAAAATTAAGGAGATTATTGAGTTTTTTAAAATATTTAATTCAGTCCCTTATAATCAAAACATGCCGCCACCCATCTTTCCTGTCCAACAACAGCGCAGCAGCAGCTGCTGCTGTCAGTCAGCTTTCTGCTTCAGACAGGCCTTTAAGCTTGACCGGAGGGAACTTGAAATATGGGCAGGATCTGAGGCTCCGCATGGGATTGTTGGACGAGGACGTTTTAAACACTGCGTTTGTGTGTAACCTAAAACCACAGAGGGTTAGAAATAACAGCTCCTTCGAGATCAGCCTCCACGGTGACCCACATCTGAAAAGGCTTTACCTTTGACCACAGGACACATACTGTGGTTGGCTCGTGCACGGTAACATGTCCTGTTTAGGGTCTGCTTGTCCTCCTTCAGACATAGACGCTCGGCAGCCCAAAGCCATGGAGGACTCCAGCACCAAAGAAGGCGGTAAGAATTTGGACTTGTGCTCAGAACCATTTATTTACTCTCTGTCCAGTCCCTCTCCATATACTTTAAATGAACTATATGCGTTTTTTTTCTGGAGAGGCAGTTGTGCTGAAGCTGGAATTTTCTGCAGTCATGTCTGCGTGAAGTGAAAACAGAAAGAGGGTTTGAAACCGTGCAAGCACTCCACAAGCTTGGCATTGTCACAGTGGGCTTTCCTGACCTTTTATCTATACCAGCATTGCGTAACGCAAAGTTGTGGGTTGGATGCTCGCATGTCAACGCTCTCATGCAGCCAACGCAGCTCAGAGGAGAGCTGACAAGCCTCTGTGTGATTCACAGAGCAAAGAGTCAAACGTTCTAGAAAAAAAAGTCGAGAAAAAACACATCACTGTGGTTTTCCTGATTTTAGTTTGTGGTACTTTTGCACCTCTTTTATCTGACATACATCTCTTGAAATGTTGAAATGTCTACTCCTCTCTTTCTTGTTCATTTTTGGCATCGTGGCATCGTGGTTTGACTATTATAATTGATACTTTTCTTTACAGATACCAAAGAGGACGTCACTGAGGATGCAGAGCTGGCCAAAGCCATCATGTCTCGGCAATTCCACCCATCGGCCATCGGTCCTGAGACGTGGGAGGGATACATCTTCTCTGATCAGGAGATACGGATCAAAGAGTCCACAGACCTCTACGGAGCCGTACTCTGGCCCTCGGTGCGATCTTACCCTCAGTACGGACAAGAAACAAAATATTTAGATAATCTAAAAGAATGGTTCACATATTAGACTATAAAATGAAACAGCCTTAATGTCAGAATGTCAGGAGTGCTGCAAATTAAATCTGTGATGCAAGAGAAGGCCAAAACATAGTGAAGCCAAAGGTATAAACTAGCTGTAATGAGATAGCACATAGGGTTGGGTTGCTGGGCCCGCTGGTGTAGAAAAGAAACCAATTTATTACTCACCCAAAAAAAAAAGACTTTTTTTTGTAAAATAAAGGATTTCAACACAAATGGGTATTCTGAAGAAAATGTCCTCTGGTCTCCAAATAACTGCATTTTAGACTAATGTGTCCAAAATATAGATATTTAAAAAATCCAGGACTTCATTTTTGTTTTATCTATAAAACTTTATCTTGCTTTAATATTTTTCTTAAAGAGAAAAAGTTTTGTACTTCCCAACCTTCCATAGACGTTAAAAAGTTACAGTCATAATGTCTCTGAAACAGTGACAAGAGCAGTCTTTCTGTTCAATCTGACCATGTTTTCTCACTTCCACAGTCAGGATCACACCGAATGTCACCAAACTAAATGTTTGAAGTTTAAACACACAGACTTACTCTTGCTGATGACCCCTCCCATTAACCAGAAGTGTATTCTCCTCCAACAGGCCATGGTGCTGTGCCATTTCCTGGAGACCAACCAAGACAAATACAACCTGGCCCATAAGAATGTGATTGAACTGGGAGCCGGAACTGGGCTTGTCACCATTGTTTCCAGTCTGTTAGGTACTCCAATAAAAAATCTGGTGATTTGCATGGATGTGATCATGCTTTCAGTTTACCTTGTAATTACTTTTCTCTGACACTTTTCGCTGTCTCTCAGGTGCCAAAGTAACATCCACAGACCTGCCAGATGTGCTGGGGAACCTCCAGTACAATGTGACCCGCAACACCGAGGGCAGATGCAAATACATCCCTCTGGTGCGTTTTGTTCTTGACCCACTTATAACACAGTTATATTACCCAGTGCAAGTCTAATTCACAACTTGAGAAAATAGAAACAAATATAAAATGAAACTCAAAGTCTATATTGGAATCTATTTTAGTGCAAATAAAATGAAATTTTAAAGCATCGCAAAAAAGAAAAAAAAAAAAAAACATTTTTGGCTATCAGTTGTTTAATAGGTTTGATGACTCTCTCCAGGTCATGGAGCTCATCTGGGGTCAGAACGTGGCTGAGCGTTTCCCTCGTGCTACGCATCGTTTTGACTACATCCTGGCAGCTGATGTGGTGTACGCGCACCCTTACCTGAATGAGCTCATGGAGACGTTCGACTACCTCTGTCAGGATGGCACTCAGATACTGTGGGCCATGCGTTTCCGGCTGGACCCGGAGAACAGCTTTGTGGACCGCTTTCAGCAGCGATTCCACCTCGAGGAGCTGTACAACCTGCCCAGTCTGAGTATAAAACTGTACCGAGCCTGGAGGAAGGACAGCAAGGACCAAACAGAGGCTGCATGAAATCAAGAACACACAGGACACTGAGTACTTACTATGAATCTGGGTCTCAAAGATCATAGTGAATGGCATCAGCAGCAATTGTTTGTGTGTTTGCAGGCTTGCCAAAAAAAAAAAAAAGATGGACATCTAACTGTTTACAATGCTCTCAGCACAGGTGAAGCTACTTTATTTCATTTGAAAATCAAAGGGTAAAATATGTAAATAAATACTTTCTCAAATACTTTGTATGTTTTTGTGTGCAATGTCCAAAAACATCACTGTTAGGCTATGTCTGAGGTTCATTATCCCTACGTGCGTGCGTGCGTGCGTGCGTGAGTGTGTGTGTGTGTGTGTGTGTACAGTTGTTTGTTCTGTGTTGGACTGGTGGCATGTCCAGATCGCACCCAGCCTCTTGGCCCACGACTGCTAAAGAATATACCCTTCAAGGACAAGCAGATATAGACAATGACGTGTTAAAACACAACTTTAACAAACAAATGAGTCATTTTGAGATCAAGTCTTATTCCTGAAGCTATTTTTGAGTTTTTTCTATTAGATGACTAAACTGTTAAAGGTCATAGTTTAGCAGCTCATCACTTTTAGGAGGTCAAATTAAATATCACACCCATATTACCCCTTTATTTGGCTCTCTGTATACCACTTCAGTAACCTGAACACCAACGCTCTGCCCAATTTCTTCCATATTTTGGAAACTCACCAGTTAATCAAATTGGAAAGAGTAAGTTTGAGTCAGCCTCTATAAATGTAACCTGTTAAATCTGATACTTTGATGATTCCAAATCCTCCAAGGTTTTCCGGGTCGCTTTCTGTCCTGGCGTTCCTGGTGGTTCTGGTGGATGTGTGTCTCTGGAGCGAGAGGAGTGTTGAAGAGCTGGATTAAAGGGATGCAGGGCATCTAAGCTGCTGGTGGGCAGTAAATACCTCCGCCTTTGTCAAGACAAATAAATACCCAACAGCTGAAGCCTGTTTGTGGCCTTATAGGAATATCTGTTCACTTAATTTCTCTTTTCACAGCCTGTCAATACTAAAAATCCTCTCACAGAGACACAACGCTGGAATTCTGCTTTGTCACCGGGCTAAATCCAGCATTTAAAATAAGATTTAGATTATTATTCATGACGGGTATGTCTGATGCTGTCGACATTAGAGCCGCCTTATTTTCTCCAGAGCTTGATATGTGCAGGAAGCAGTCCAGCCTGATCCTGTTACCCTCTATCTCTGCTGAAGCAATTGAGGCCATTGCAGGAAAAGCAAGAGGCATGAAGGCATCCTAGACTACGTGACTAATTTTAAATAGACTATTTGTTTGAACCATTGACCCAGCCCTGTGTTTGGGCGTCTTTGCAAAAATAACTGTTTACTGACAGAGATTAGAGTTACTCTACACCTTTTTTTTTTCCGATATGGGCAATGTTTCTTGCTTAAAAAAATTAAAAAAAAACATAAAAAATGAATTGCTTTTTCTGTCACAAGTAACAGTTTTAAATTACGCTTTGAAGATGTCGATTTTCCATGAAGGACGAGTTCATGTGATCGTCATCACGGCACAGTAATCCAAGTAACTTCTATCATGACATATTCTGTGTTTATCAGTCTCTGCTTCTGGGTGTCAAATGGAGTCAACAGGTCAGTAATAACACTCAGTCTCTCTGCCAAGATGCTGTCGTGTCAAACACAAATCATATCCTGGGTTGGTTTTCTGCACAGTGAAAACTTGTGCTATGTCTTTCTGTGTTTTTCTATTGGATACAGTCAACCCATTAAAACCGATGCGCCGCCATAATTTATTAGGGCTGTTCTGACCCTAAACAACCGTCATTATTTTTTTGTAGGTGTAGCATTCCTCCTCTTTATATCTGATTATTTTATGGGTTAGGGACCCCACTGTCTGGTTCTCTGCAGATGGACCACCAGCAGACACGTAATGAAGCAAAGACTCGGCTTACTTGACCTGCCCTTCTTCCTCTTGGCTCCTCCTCCATCTCCTCTGTTTGTGCATTTGAAACTTTGTGCCCTCTGCTCCTCTACGAGGTTTATTCCTAATGAGCACAGCTCTAAAAATACCCTTCTGCCCTTGTAATGATGATGGGAGTGTCCTGTTGGATGCTGAGCCTCTATAACATCGCAGTCCATCGTATCCAGACACAGTTGAGGTGCTCTTTCATGGGAATTGAAGCGGAATTGGATCACAACTAACAGGTGAGACACCAGAATAAAACATTTTCTTATTTTTATCAGAGCGATGATAGAAATCCAGCTCAGTTGAAGAAAAAAGAAACTAATCTAACATTGTTTTAATCATTGGTATGTTTGCTCTCATAAGTACAAATTCAAATTAAATAAAAACTACCTTCTTTCTAACAACACAAAGGATTTTATATGGAAACTTTGAGTTCACCGCTTGCAGAAGAAACAAGCTTCGCCAGAACAGAGGAGGAAGATGAGGCTGAAGAAAATGAAGAGGAGGATAAAGGTAACTGTAACCAATGTGGTCTCTGTGTTTGACTCACTCCACAATACATCTGAAACTATCACTTTTATTTATTTCTTTCAGATGATGCACAAACAGAGGAATCAGCTGTCGGGAAGCAACGACTGGCGGCCTGGGCTCCGTGTTTTTACTGCAGAATGTGCAAAGAGGTGTACAGCTTTGCTGGCCACGAGATCGTCATCGAAGAGGGTCTTGACTCACTTGCAGGCATGATATGGCCTGGGGTGAGTGTGCTGGTGCTGGTTCTGAGGTTTTACTTTTTATAAAACCCAACCTACTGTGGAGAAGTATGGGCGAGCCATGCTTCTCTTTAAAAACAACACTGAGAGTTAAAGGGATCTGACAGATTCAGATTTTTGATTTTGCCACTTGATGTTCATTGTAGGGTCAAGGTTATCCACTCTGCACCGTGGCGTTGCAAAATGTTCAGAAATGCTTTGATTGAAAAAGCCATGAGTAGCTCGCCAATTCTCTGCATCCCAGTGCAACACAGGAAGGGAAAAATCTACAATTATACTTCCTTTCCTACATTAAGTTTGAGGACTGTAATGTCATGTTTGGCTGTAACCTACTACCTATTAAACTCAAGTTATTTATGCTATATTGGACATTTGGGTAGTTGCTACATTATATGTTTTACTTTGCATTCATTCTTTGGATTTACACACTGACAGTGGCAATTATTGCTGTTTCTCCCAGGCTTTGGCTCTCTGTCACTACCTTGACACTCACCGTGACCGGCTGAATCTCGTGGACAAAGCCGTCCTGGAGATTGGAGCAGGAACCGGCCTTGTGTCTGTGGTAGCGGCACTTCTCGGTGCGAGTGAACGTGAACCTGTCTGCATCGACTGACAATGAACACGTGCGATTGCTTTAACGGGTCTGTTTTTTCAGGTGGTTGGGTCACAGCGACAGACCTTCCAGAGGTTCTGAGCAACACTAGAGCCAACCTGTGCAGGAACACCAGGGGTCTCTGCAGACACACACCCCAGGTGGCACCTCTGTCCTGGGGCTATGACCCGGAGAGCACCTACCCTTCGTCCGTCTACAGGTATGACTACGTCCTGGCAGCCGACGTGGTTTACCATCACGACTTCCTGGATGAGCTCTTGGTCACCATGAAACATTTCTGCAAACCAGGAACAACACTGATCTGGGCCAACAAGGTCCGATTTGAGTCCGATCTAGTGTTCACAGAGAACTTTAAGAAAGCCTTCCACACAAGTCTGCTGGTCGAAGAAGGAGAGATGAAGATCTTCATGGCAACGAGTAGGGAAGGAGATGGTGAAGTAGATCAGGGGCTGGAAATCCAAGATCTGTTGGGAGAAGAGGATGGAACGACTGTGGAGGAAGAAAGCAACAAAGACGACAGTGAAGACAAACCTTCCTGTGCCTGTAAAGAGGTGAGAGCTGATATACTGGACAGTTACAATGAGGAGGAGTGGGAAAAAGACAAAGAGTTTGAAAGTGATGAGGAGGAAGAGGAAATTGTGACCTCTAAAGACGATGAAACACATGAGCAAAGTGAGAATGTTGCAAGCAATGACAACACTTCTGGTGAGTTATCTTCACACACAAATAATTTAAGTACCAAAGGATGTGCCAGGACTGTTTGCATATTACAGATGTTCAACAAGCTCAAGTGTGACTAAAAAAAATAATTATAATTTATTCCATACAAAACAGGTATGGATTTTGAGTTGTTAGGTCTTTGTTGTGTTTAAAATGCTGTTCTTATCTAATCAGATCGACGTGTTAGTTTGTCAGCAGACTATAAAATGAAACAAACAGCCTTAATGAGAATGTCAGGAGTGCTGCAAACTAAATCTGAGATGCAAGAGAAGGCCAAAACATAGTGAAGCCAAAGGTATAACTAGCTGTTCCTGAGATAGCACCCAGGGTTGGGTTGCAGGGCCCCTTGGTGTAGAGTATCTCAGATCTCAAGGAAGAGAGGCAGACTGTTTTTTCAATGGCATTGAGCTTATTTAGTCAAAAACAATGCCATATTATGCAGATTTATATATTGTAATTGCACATATCAAGATTTTAATTGTTTTTATAGTCTACGCTCAAGCCTTATGTTTTGTTTCATGCTTTCTGAGTTACACCACGTGTCTGTTGGTCCCTGTAGAACAGGAGCGTTCGGACCAGACAGTTGCAAGGCAGAAATGGGTTCCAAACGTCATTTGCCGCATAAACAAAGACATCTACCATTATGTAGGGCAGGACATCGTCATTTACGAATCCATAGATTCATTTGGAGCAATGATGTGGCCAGCTGTGAGTGTTTCTGATAACAGTTTGCTACAGTACAAAAAAAAAAAATCATATAACCTTCTTTAGCTTAACGTCATATCAACAGTGTTTTCTTCAATTTGCAGGCGTTGGCTTTGTGCTCCTTCCTTGACAACAACAGGGACACAGTGGACCTGCGAGGGAAGGAGGTGCTGGAACTGGGAGCAGGAACAGGACTGGTAGCCATTGTGGCCAGTCTACTGGGTGAGCAGTCACTGGACTCATCATGGTGTTAAACATAAACAGGACTCAATGAACAGGACAAAAAAAAAAAAATCTCTGATTGTAATATTGTTTCACAATCTGCCTGTCCAATGAACAGACATTTTTGGTAGTGCGGTAGCAGTCCCAAAATGGACACCCATACATCCCTCACAAAGGTGGCATTCTCCAGTTTTTGATTGGGGATCCCAAGGCCAGAAGGGATATATATTCCCTCTGACATGTTCCGGGTCTGCTCTTGACAGATTGGGCAAAACTAAGCGAGGCACTGGGGAGGCATCTTGATCATGTGCCCTCACCACCTCAGCTGACTCTTTTTGATGTGATGGAGTAGCCTCTCTACTTTGAGCTGCTCACCATCTCTAAGGATGAGTTCAGCCACCCTATGAGACGAGGGAAGTTCATTTCAGATTGTTGTTTGCAGATTATATTTTTTGTCTGTTAGTCATGATTCATCGCGTCTTTTTTTTTGACTGAGCAAAAAAGACCCGAGTTTCTGAAACAACACACTTAAGTCCCCACCACTACGCCTTGAAAATGAGTCCATGAACACCACAAAAAGATGAGGGGAAAGGTGTAGACCTCGCCTCCTGTACTGGAAACAAGACCAACCCTAGGCTGAGAACGCAGACACAGTTTTTGCTTTGGTTGTACGAAGACTGTATAACTCTTAAAGCATCCCTGATATTGGGAGACACAGTCAGCAACTTTGTGTTACGGGGTAACCTAAAATGACATTCCTTTCTTTCTGTATCAACAGGAGCTGCAGTCACAGCCACAGACCTTCCAGAGATATTAGGTAACCTTCAAGCCAACTTAATGAGGAACACCAGGGGTCTCTGCAGACACACACCCCAGGTGGCACCTCTGTCCTGGGGCTATGACCTGGAGAGCACCTACCCTTCGTCCGTCTACAG
>NW_006799999.1:1524007-1578432 GCF_000485575.1 Poecilia formosa
ATGAAGATCTTCATGGCAATGAGTAGGGAAGAAGATGAAGGTGACAGGAACAGACTGAGTAGGCCTACAGACTGCAGGCTCAAAGCCTAAGGAGGTTTAAAAGGACTTAATGTTGAACCTTTTTGTGTGATTTATTTTTTTCAAATGGTGTCAGATGCCCACTAACTTTGTTAAAGGTTGGCAGACATGCAAGATCAGTTTACAAATGTTTTGCTCGAGACTCGGTGTGGAAGACATGTTTACATTTGTTGGCTTCAGGTACCTGAGAACTGTTTAAATGTCAGCTTAGTATCAAAATATTTATAATAGTGGTCTTGGCAAGCTTCACTTTGGCTGGTCTGACTTTAAGTCAAGAAAAATTAGGAAAAGGAATGAACCGTTTCTGGAGACTCACTCTCATAATAGACAACTTTATTTTTTTAATACTTCTGCTGTTTTGGTTCTGCCAAAGCATGGGATTTGTATATGCCACTGCAACAACTGGAGTCTATGCTTCTCTGCTGGTGCAAGATGTTTGTGATGATATGCTGCACTGGGTTTTTTACCAAACAATGTCTACTGTGGTCTCATCTGTCCAATGATTGTCCTTGTGGTTCAATCAGATGCCACTTTACAAACTTAACATGACCTGTTGTATTTTCTTTAAGACAGAAGTCATTCTACTGGAAACAATCGTTTTGAGTTCATCCTGAACTGAATTTGCTCGGATGCCTTAAGTGATTTCCACTTGTGGATTACAGAACTGATTGGAAATAGCCTTAAAATCTAGATTGATACGCATGAACAGATGCTTCTTTAAAGTCAATCTAGCTTCCATGTTGACATTGTGTTAACACACATCTGTATCCTCAGATCCTCAGGTCAGACTTGCCGAGTGTCATATAAACAGGAGAATATACTTCCCCTTTTCCTGTTAAATCTTATTAAAGATGCAGTGGTCTAGATCAGGGGTGTCCAAAGTCGGTCCTCAACGGCCGGCATCCTGCACGTTTTAGTTTTCTCCCTGGTTTTACACACCTGCATCAAATGATGACTCATTAGAAGGCCCAAGCAGGACAATGACTTGCTGAGGAGGTTGTTACTACCACTAGGGAGAGAACTAAAACATGCAGGATGCCCGCCCTCGAGGACCTACTTGACACCCCGACACCCCTGGTCTAGATGCAACAATGAAGCTCATTGTACTGGGGAAACCTATTGTTTATTTGGTGGTTCAGTGCCTTTTTGTCTAACAAACTACTTTTGATAGATCAAGCTATGTGGACAATGTGAATTCTTCTTTGTCTTTTGTATTTTTCAGCCTCGTAATACAGACAAGTGACATGTGAACCCGTTTTAAATATCTTTATTCAGTGAACTTTCTTGTTTGCGGCTTTTCTCGTGAGCACAAAATACTTTTAACAGTGGCTCAGGTCTTTCCCACATGATCCAGAAAGGATATAAAATGATATAGAGAATACAGCTTTAACTCATAACATTCTGTGATGAAATAGCTTTTGATAGATTTTTATGGCTATAAATATAAACACAACATCCACAGCATCCATAGCAAGCATTCCTGAAGTTCCTATGAACACCAGCAGAGCAACTCCAACAGATATGTTTGGTGTCAGAGGTCAAAGGTGAAGTCTTGTGGCGAAAACTTAAGGCCGTTTTTGGAGAGACTGTAATTGGCAACGCATGACGTTTGTGCACAGCATATGTTCAAACAGGAAACACAATGAAGAGGGAAATTAATAAAGAGACCAACTCTCACATAGGATTCCTTCCAACAGCTCGAAGAGGTCGATGCTGCGAATAATGCAGAAAGTGAAACCGTTTCAAGCTAAACAGAAACGTAAGAATCTCCCCGCCGCTGATTCACCATCAGACTCCAGAAGACAAGAGGCCCTAAAGCAGATACTTTACATTCTTAGGCATCAACGTTCCAGCCAGAGTGCTAAAAAATAAAATAAAACAAAGATAAAACCAAAGCCTTTATTTATACTACTAGTTTAAAAAAAAAGAGAAATTATTTTTTCCATCTAATAAATATTTTTTTTTTCCTTTAACATATTGATATTGAATCCAGCTTAACAAGTTTTCTTTGGTTACACAAAGAAAAGATAACACTTCTGCTTTTAGGACTATAAAGCAAACAGGATCATGAACATGAAAATTAAATTTAATCACATAGCCCTCATCTGTAACTTCAGGTGAGACATTTCCAAAAGGACCAAACCAGTATTAAGTTTAGACAAATCAAAAATATCTGCAGATTCTCGGTTTTTAAAATTATTTCTTATAACCTTTAAGGGTCAAAGAGTAAATATTTAATACATTTTAGGCTTTCAACATCTCTTTCAATATATGAAGGAAAGTGCAACAGTATTTTGAAGCTTTGAAGGCAATCGAATCAAATCCAAAATTCAAAGCATCAAAACTCTTAAGTCACAATTGTCAGAAATGAGTATTTCTAATGTTAAGTATATTATGTGAGACAATTATTCAAAATGAGCTGAAACTACTGGTGTGATCCTTTTGAACAGCTAGGGTCCCATTAAAAAGAATGCCGTCTCACTTAATACAGGTTCACACCTACACACAAAGTTCCTCACACAGACACACACACACACACACACACCAACTGTTGACGTTTCTCCAAAGCATAATTCACCGGGGGAGGGAAAAAAAAAATGTCGAATTGAAAGAAACTAAAATCTGATTCTTCGTCCAAACTAACTTTTCATACACCCTAGAACACATGCATAAATGCAAAATACATCGATTAAGATAAATTCTGTTATATCCCTATTGCATCTTTATATTTTCATGGTACGAGTGTATTTACATTACTTTATGACACTGTGTACATGTGCAGCATACTGAAAGCTGCCGAGAAAGCGCAACAACACCGAGTGAAAATCTGATTGTGTAACCTGTTCCGAACAACCCACTGCTGCACAAAAAGTGCATCATTCTGAGTGAGGTCTGGTAAAAAAAAACAAAAAAAACATGGAGGCTAAATGTGGCGCTCAGGAAGAGTCAAGCCTGCACACGGCGCGGGGATGAATCATGCGGTTTGACTCAAAGAAGCTGATGAGTGAAACGACTGCGAGGGTGGACGGATGCTACAAACTCAGCAGCTTCCCCTGAACAAAACTCTGCCACCGTTAGTTTAGCTCCATCTTGAAAGGTAAGGTACGTTGAAGAAAGGCACCGCGACATTTTTNGAGTAGGGAAGAAGATGAAGGTGACAGGAACAGACTGAGTAGGCCTACAGACTGCAGGCTCAAAGCCTAAGGAGGTTTAAAAGGACTTAATGTTGAACCTTTTTGTGTGATTTATTTTTTTCAAATGGTGTCAGATGCCCACTAACTTTGTTAAAGGTTGGCAGACATGCAAGATCAGTTTACAAATGTTTTGCTCGAGACTCGGTGTGGAAGACATGTTTACATTTGTTGGCTTCAGGTACCTGAGAACTGTTTAAATGTCAGCTTAGTATCAAAATATTTATAATAGTGGTCTTGGCAAGCTTCACTTTGGCTGGTCTGACTTTAAGTCAAGAAAAATTAGGAAAAGGAATGAACCGTTTCTGGAGACTCACTCTCATAATAGACAACTTTATTTTTTTAATACTTCTGCTGTTTTGGTTCTGCCAAAGCATGGGATTTGTATATGCCACTGCAACAACTGGAGTCTATGCTTCTCTGCTGGTGCAAGATGTTTGTGATGATATGCTGCACTGGGTTTTTTACCAAACAATGTCTACTGTGGTCTCATCTGTCCAATGATTGTCCTTGTGGTTCAATCAGATGCCACTTTACAAACTTAACATGACCTGTTGTATTTTCTTTAAGACAGAAGTCATTCTACTGGAAACAATCGTTTTGAGTTCATCCTGAACTGAATTTGCTCGGATGCCTTAAGTGATTTCCACTTGTGGATTACAGAACTGATTGGAAATAGCCTTAAAATCTAGATTGATACGCATGAACAGATGCTTCTTTAAAGTCAATCTAGCTTCCATGTTGACATTGTGTTAACACACATCTGTATCCTCAGATCCTCAGGTCAGACTTGCCGAGTGTCATATAAACAGGAGAATATACTTCCCCTTTTCCTGTTAAATCTTATTAAAGATGCAGTGGTCTAGATCAGGGGTGTCCAAAGTCGGTCCTCAACGGCCGGCATCCTGCACGTTTTAGTTTTCTCCCTGGTTTTACACACCTGCATCAAATGATGACTCATTAGAAGGCCCAAGCAGGACAATGACTTGCTGAGGAGGTTGTTACTACCACTAGGGAGAGAACTAAAACATGCAGGATGCCCGCCCTCGAGGACCTACTTGACACCCCGACACCCCTGGTCTAGATGCAACAATGAAGCTCATTGTACTGGGGAAACCTATTGTTTATTTGGTGGTTCAGTGCCTTTTTGTCTAACAAACTACTTTTGATAGATCAAGCTATGTGGACAATGTGAATTCTTCTTTGTCTTTTGTATTTTTCAGCCTCGTAATACAGACAAGTGACATGTGAACCCGTTTTAAATATCTTTATTCAGTGAACTTTCTTGTTTGCGGCTTTTCTCGTGAGCACAAAATACTTTTAACAGTGGCTCAGGTCTTTCCCACATGATCCAGAAATGATATAAAATGATATAGAGAATACAGCTTTAACTCATAACATTCTGTGATGAAATAGCTTTTGATAGATTTTTATGGCTATAAATATAAACACAACATCCACAGCATCCATAGCAAGCATTCCTGAAGTTCCTATGAACACCAGCAGAGCAACTCCAACAGATATGTTTGGTGTCAGAGGTCAAAGGTGAAGTCTTGTGGCGAAAACTTAAGGCCGTTTTTGGAGAGACTGTAATTGGCAACGCATGACGTTTGTGCACAGCATATGTTCAAACAGGAAACACAATGAAGAGGGAAATTAATAACGAGACCAACTCTCACACAGGATTCCTTCCAACAGCTCGAAGAGGTCGATGCTGCGAATAATGCAGAAAGTGAAACCGTTTCAAGCTAAACAGAAACGTAAGAATCTCCCCGCCGCTGATTCACCATCAGACTCCAGAAGACAAGAGGCCCTAAAGCAGATACTTTACATTCTTAGGCATCAACGTTCCAGCCAGAGCTAAAAAATAAAACAATGAAAGATAAAACCAAAGCCTTTATTTATACTACTAGTTTAAAAAAAAAGAGAAATTATTTTTTCCATCTAATAAATATTTTTTTTTTCCTTTAACATATTGATATTGAATCCAGCTTAACAAGTTTTCTTTGGTTACACAAAGAAAAGATAACACTTCTGCTTTTAGGACTATAAAGCAAACAGGATCATGAACATGAAAATTAAATTTAATCACATAGCCCTCATCTGTAACTTCAGGTGAGACATTTCCAAAAGGACCAAACCAGTATTAAGTTTAGACAAATCAAAAATATCTGCAGATTCTCGGTTTTTAAAATCATTTCTTATAACCTTTAAGGGTCAAAGAGTAAATATTTAATACATTTTAGGCTTTCAACATCTCTTTCAATATATGAAGGAAAGTGCAACAGTATTTTGAAGCTTTGAAGGCAATTGAATCAAATCCGAAATTCAAAGCATCAAAACTCTTAAGTCACAATTGTCAGAAATGAGTATTTCTAATGTTAAGTATATTATGTGAGACAATTATTCAAAATGAGCTGAAACTACTGGTGTGATCCTTTTGAACAGCTAGGGTCCCATTAAAAAGAATGCCGTCTCACTTAATACAGGTTCACACCTACACACAAAGTTCCTCACACAGACACACACACACACACACACACCAACTGTTGACGTTTCTCCAAAGCATAATTCACCGGGGGAGGGAAAAAAAAAATGTCGAATTGAAAGAAACTAAAATCTGATTCTTCGTCCAAACTAACTTTTCATACACCCTAGAACACATGCATAAATGCAAAATACATCGATTAAGATAAATTCTGTTATATCCCTATTGCATCTTTATATTTTCATGGTATGAGTGTATTTACATTACTTTATGACACTGTGTACATGTGCAGCATTCTGAAAGCTGCAGGGAAAGCGCAACACCACCGAGTGAAAATCTGATTGTGTAACCTGTTCCGAACAACCCACTGCTGCACAAAAAGTGCATCATTCTGAGTGAGGTCTGGTAAAAAAAAACAAAAAAAACATGGAGGCTAAATGTGGCGCTCAGGAAGAGTCAAGCCTGCACACGGCGCGGGGATGAATCATGCGGTTTGACTCAAAGAAGCCGATGAGTGAAACGACTGCGAGGGTGGACGGATGCTACAAACTCAGCAGCTTCCCCTGAACAAAACTCTGCCACCGTTAGTTTAGCTCCATCTTGAAAGGTAAGGTACGTTGAAGAAAGGCACCGCGACATTTTTATTTGTGTTCAAAGACAGACAGGACTGACTTGTCAACCCAGGATGGCTGGAGCTATTTAAGAAAACAAAAACTAAAAAACAAAAACTAAAAAAAAAAAAAAAAAATTTAAAATGGGCTTGTGATCAGTCCAATCCCTGCTTTTCATTTGGGATCATCAGGAGGAGAGTTTCTGCGGCAGCAAGTCTGTCTCTCCTTTTACTGAAGTAATTTTAACAGATTTTTACAGTTTTCTGATCTGATTTCCGATGCATCCCTGGAGTCCACAATGCCGGTTTTTACAGTATTTACACATGGAGAGAATGCAATGAGTTAGGAACGCTGGGGAGGAAGGGATATTTAAGCTTCCGAATTTGTAGCTGACAAAGAAAAAGCAAAACACAGGACAGATTATAGTTCTCCATATTTTTCTGTTGGTGGGGATTCAAAATATCTGATTTGACTGGTTTTGCAACCCCGTCGCCTCACAAAATTTGGCATGCATGAAAATATTTATGCTCTGGGTCAGCTCCTAGTTTGACGTCTTAAAAAGAAAAAGTCTCAGGAGGCAGCTGGTTGGTCAGATGCATAGACCACATGAGGGACATGTCATCAAATTCGTCCCGTTGCGGACTGTTGGAGGTCATGCCGTCCCATGCATGTGCCCGTTTGTGCTTAGAACGGTGAATAATCTGCGGGGTACATGACGGGGAGCCAGTTCTCACTGAAGGCAGTGCAGTGCGTCCAGCCAAGGTGACGCATGAGCTGCAAAACAAAACCCAGGAGATTTCATTTTAATTGTTTTTACACCACCAGAAACCAATAGAAAACATGTTTCTTCATCATGTTGAGGGCCGATCATTGATGCTCTCATACCTGGACGCAGTTCTTCATGTTCTCCTTGCTGGGCTTCTCCTCAACCATCTTGGAGGCGTATTTTAGGGCTCGGCCGTACATCTTGTTTGCCAGGGCGTGTTTGTATGAAAATGTCAAAACCTTAAAAAGTGAACAGAGAAAAAAAAAAAAAAAACAAACAAAGGGTGTTAGGTAAAATGTTTCCTGAACTAGCTTAAAGCTTCAATTCAGCCAACAAAATAATTTTGGATCAACTTTCAGAATTTGTGGCTTTTTTTTAAATTTTTTTTTTCCCCCCCAAGTGACAAGTTCATCAAAAAAGGGAAAATTAGTAGGGAGAGGCATGAGTTATTTTTGAAAGTACCTACATACCCATCAACATCTTTCTGTTGACAAGCCTATCAAAGTCACAAATCAGTGACGAGGCTAAACTCTCCTAAAATGACACATAACTGTCAGTAAGGCCACAAATAACAGCAGTGAATGTATCTAAAATACAAAAATCTCACCTTGATTGCTGTGCTTTTGAAGCACAATACTGCACCAACCTAACATGCTGGTTTTAAGTTTAATCCAATAGTTCATCTTTATAAATTGATCAAATGAAGATGTATTCAGTCTTACTGTAAGGCACAATAGACAGTGGATTGTTGAAAAATAAACTTTCAGCACAGAATCAATGACTTCCAGTCCTTTTCCAGGCTCCAGGTACAAAACACAACAGCACATAAACATGGATTAAAGCACCTAGATTACGAGTAGGACTGAATACATTTTATTTTATCTTCATGTTTTCTAATTTCCTGAATATTCTCACTGTTTTACATAGCCTTATTTGATCTCTACATTACATTGTAGTACAACATTTGCTTTTCAACTGGTTGCCATGGCATCCGTTTTGTCCTCTAGTCCACAATTCACACATAAAAAAAAAGTCAAAAAATAGAATGCATAATTTGCCCCAAACAACACGTTGGATTTATTTAAAATTCTCACCTTTGAGTCAGTTAGCTCCGCCCACTTCTGCACCTCCCAGAATGTGTCCATCAGGGCATTTGAAGTGTTGTCCACAGGGTCGTCAGAGCTGCTGGCCAACTGCTCCCCGACCTCCTCCTCCTCCTCTCCTACCGCAGCTTGCTCTGTAGCAACGGCCCCAGCGCCGCTCTGCAGCGTGGACGGCAGCAGGAGCTGGTCGGCCAAAGCGCAGCCTTTTCTACACAGGGCGTCCAGAAGAGACGACTTCTGCTTCTCCATGTCACTGAAAAACAAAATGTTTTGTAGAGGAGGTGGGTTCACACACTGCCTCAATCAACCCAGTCTCTGTCAAAAACCTGTGTTAAAGTGATGCTTACGTTTTGATGGAGGCGGCGTCCGGCCGAGGGTCCGTCTTCATGGTGAAATACACAGCCAGCGCCGTTTGGTCGATGTGGGACATGACGATCTCTGCTGCTGACACAACCTCTCTGAGGCGCTTCACTCGCTCCTTAACACAAACAGGAAGAGATTCGGTATGAGGATTCAGCACAGCTTTGATGCAACCCTGTACCAACCCCGTCTCCTGCCGTCGTTTACCTTCTCCGAGTCCAGCTGGTGCAGTCTCTGCACATGAAGTGGAAGGTAATCCGAGTAGTTTTCCCTCAGCTCGTCATAGATGGAGCTCGAGTCCAACCTGAGGAGCCGAAAACGACGGATAAATTACAGGGAAATAGAGAGGCTGTGTGGTATGAAACCAGAGAGAAACGTAACTCACTTTGTCATCCACTGAATCTTTAGATCCCTCACAGCTTCTGCAAACTCTTCCTTCAAATCCTTCTCCTTGTCTCCATCCTTGTCCTTCTCCTTCCCACCGTTCTTTGATTTGTTTGGGGCGGGGATTAGATGGTAGATGACTGGAACGATGTCCTACATCGAGACACAAACAGAACGAAGTTTGATTGAATATACATCTTCAACTTCTCAAATACTTTCTCAAATTTCCTACCAATCTCATGTCCTCAGATAGTCTTTGCTCCATAGATCACTGAAGTAAAAATGCTTTTTAATTACCCAGTAGTGAAGGTTTAAAGTAGTACTATCCATACTTTTACAGACCACCAGAAAACCTAGTAACTAGTTCATAAAAAACAGCTTTTACACTTGTGTAAATTTCCTAAAAGATTAACATGCTTTGACATGGCAGATGAAGAGGTTTTACAGAAAATAAGTCATTTCCCAAAGGAAGGAGAGCAGCAGGCGCTCTGTGGTTCAGTGCTTCTAACTTGTCCAGTACCTTTTTAAATTTTCCTTGTCGTTTTGCAGAGGCCTGCCCCTGGTGGTCAAAATAACACACAGTAAGGAACAGGTAACACAAACACCAACCAAAAAGGATGTTTTCATTCGTCTTTCATCCTCAACCAGAGACTCAGGGTCTCATTGCTAAAGATGCAACTCAAACAGTATAAATATAATACAATTTACTATGAACTTTGCCGTTTCTCCTAATCATGTCTAATAAATCTGTTTACTTTCATTAAGACAAGTAAAAGTTACAGAATATTTATAAAAAAAAAATAAATAAATAAATAAAATAGAACTGGCAGCCCAAAGGCAATAGCATCTCCTTAAAATTAAGCATATAGGAAAAAGGATGAAAGATTTATTTTTGATGCCGATCAAATATTTTGTGAACAGAAGCCAATACACCATAAGGGTGCGACACAGTGCAACCCATGTATATCCCCAATTTGTCTATAAATTAAAATACAAAAAAAAACCAAAGGAAGGTGAAAAATTTTACAAGACAATGTTTGGCAGAGCTGCACAATATATCAATTAATCAATCATTGCCTTATCACAACCACAGAGGACCAACTGGGTGCTATATGTAGTAGGATGTCATATTATAAGTCTGACTTAAAAGCCAATAATATATTTGGGAAGCCGAGCGTTCTCTACCTACCCCTGAAGCGCAACATGTGTGTTTTAGGTGGTTGAATTGCTTAAACTGAGAAGACGAAGAAACTTTGGGTCAATCAAAATCACCATCGCCACGTCCAGGAATAATCTCACAGTTAAACATTTTCCAGATATTGTGCAGCCCCAAAATTCATAACCCAAAGCAAAAGCAAAAAGTAAAGTCTTACAGTCTGTATTAAATTGCATTGCCAACCAGCCAGATGTGAGCAACAAGCAGGACAACAAGATTTGGGGAAAGAAAAAAAAAAAAAAGAAATGAAAGAAAGATCCCAATTATCACTAAAGAAAAAGAAAAAAAGACCTCAGCATAATACAGATCTACCTGGAACTCAAACACAGCTGTTTTAATGCAGACTAAGTTTTATCTTATACCTTTTCTTCTAGAAAACCTCAAAAGCACTTAAGATTCAAACTGTATGTCTGAGAAATAGAAACTTTCTCTTTGAAATTCACCAACAGGTACCAAGTCTCTACAGTGCAGAGTCACCTGCTCTTTGTTTTTCATGATAAAAAGATTTCCGTCTTCAGATTTAGCCATTTTACAGGCGTCAGTCGCTTTTAAGCCACAATTGCAAAACAAGTAATGACACCAACAATTCTCTTGAGACTCATTGGATTAGCTACAGTTATTATTACTGAACAAATTAACGTTTACACCGTCACATCCAACACAAGCCAACTCTGGTAAGGTCTGTATCCACTGCGGGAGCCGGGGTAATTCTCTGGGGCAGATTAGCTCCCCTAGGACCAATGCAGACTAAAATGGGTTGCAGTCTGCCCTGAAAACGGCCCTGCTAGGGAGGAAGGAGTTTTCAGATGGACTTTGTACTGAAGCCGGAGCTTCTCAGTGGGAGGAAACCTCCTCTGCTGGTCATATTTTCTGTTAGCCGCAGTTCAGCAAACAAAACCATTTAAACTTAGCCACCCTTGATCAACATCATCATGTTTTATGGAATTTGAATTCAACTACATTAAAGCGACTACAGCTGCCCAGGATTGTTAATCATCCACAGGTTTTAAATTTGAATGGCGTAATGCTGCTGCTGCTGGGTACGAACAGGAGACACGCCTAACAATATCTAATTGTTAAAAATCTATAGATTACTACAAACTTCTGAGTCAGAAGTGATTTTAATTCAGTTTCGGAGCGTAAACATTGATATTGTTAGAAATGATTACTTTAGATAGTTGATTGTAATCTGAACTGGAGCCACGTTAAGTTCAGTCCAATGCACTTATAATCCAATCCAGCTACTCATTTTCACACAGTTTATAGTGGTAGTCTGTGACCACACTGAAACAATTTCAAATTAATTCATATAGTTAGATTTTTTTAGAATGACGTTCTGGTCTCTGCTGTTGTAACGACTGGACCCACGACCTGCTCAGCATCAGGGATGAAACCTACAAAGCGCCTGGCTTTCTGGGAAATTCACTTAGAAAAAGCCAAGGCAAATTAAAAGTTCCAGGAAGTTCAGGAGACAAACCTAAAATTTCCAGGAACCCTCAGTCAAAACATGTTTTTTGTCTCATTTACTGGGTTTACACTTAGAGCAACTTCCCAAACTTCAAAGATTTATCAAATACATTCCTAGAAATGGGCGATTCCCATTATCGAGGTATACTGACAAAAAATCAAGGGTTCAAAAAGCTAAAACTGGAGGTCGGACCTTTCCTACTGTCTCAAGTCCTCACCTGCTGCTGTGCACTGCTGGTCAGCTGACAGAAAGAACGTTGCTACACGTTTGTCTCGCTTACAAAAAAAACAAAACAATCTAGCTATGTGAAACAGTGTGGAAACTACAGCACACTCATCACTTCTATTAATGCAAGCCTGCTTTAAGAAATCTTTTAACTACAATAATCAAATTATTTTAGAAGTGGTGAGAATAATGAGCCCTCGATGCTATGACATCCTGGTATTTTTATTCAAGGTTCTAATATTATGAAACTTGATGACCCACAGAAGACCCAAAGAAACCAACAAAAAGAACAAAGGAAACGGAAACAACAGGTGACAGTGGTGGTCAGTCTGGTTCTACAGGACACTTTCCTCACGCCGGTCCATTCTGAGCACTTCTGAAACAAACTACCTTCATCCAGTAGTTTGATTTGCACACATTTACATCTATAATAACCATCTGAATAATCTTTAATGTGAGCTACAACAGCATTTAATTTCCCTTTGGGGTCAAAGTATTTTTGAATTTAATTGAAATGGAAACTCGACGTGACTTTTTGGTCCTGAAGAGCACAACTGAACGTTTGAAGCAAAAAGGTTCAAGAATGGAGCCACTCACTGCTTTCTTGCCATACTCGCTCTTGGGCACAATGAGAGAGCCTGACAGGTAGCATCCTGGACTGGTGCCTTTAGGGATCCTGGAGGATGAAGGGAGATGAACAGCAATGGGAATTAAAAAAAAAGAAAACGTGACAATTGGTCCTACTGATATTAGAAAACTGAGATGCTTTTCTGAGGATCAACAAAAAATAAGCGCCACAGGAACATTGTGTTCATTAAAAAGGAAGATGAAATACGACTCATTCGTCAACAACGAGTAAAGAGATCATCTCCTTCCGTTAGAAATGTGAACGGAAACTCTCGAGTGCGTGACTCACTTGTCGTCTGGCAGCGGGGTCACATAGAACGGCTGTGTAGCCCCTGGACACAAAGTAACAGAGTTGGCCTTCTTCTTTGCCATGAGGGCGGCGCGGTGTGACTCATACACATCCAGGCTGAGAGTGTTGGAAAGACGATGAGAAACCACAAACGGCAAATCCTTCAGGCGCTCCAGCTCACTGGACTGCTCGTGTCGGACCTGCAGACGGACCGTGTAATCCCCCTTTTCTAGCTTCAGGGAATACTGGAGAGAAAAGAAATGCGATTATCCCGATAACAGTTCTCAGAGATCATGTGTAATTGTCTTTTTTGTTTGTTTTTGATAGCAGAGACAATTTCTACAGATGTCCAACCTGGTGTGGGTAGGCGTCCCCCGAGCCCAGCAGTCTCTTGTTCTGGTCAAACAGCATCCACAGCTGACTGTCAAACTCAGACTCGTAGAGAAGCTCGCACAGCGTCGGGCAGCTGGGCGTAACCTCTCCACTCTTAGGCTGAGGACAGAGCAACGCACCATTATGCATCCATACGGCAGATTAATCGGCTCTGATGGGCAGAAAGTTGGATGATACCTGGTGAAAGCTGTAGGTGAGGATAATTTCATAGAGCTGCCTGTTATTAGGCAGAACGTCCCGAACTCCCAAAGCTTTAATCTTTGAATTTAGAGGCCTGGGACAAACACCAACATGAAAATTAATTTAAAAAACAGCACTTTAATACATGAACAAGCTGTTTGTGTGTGTGTGTGTGTGTGTGTGTGTGTGTAAACTCACCGCAGAGGCTGAACCCATGACTTCAGGGTGACGGTGGGGGATACCTCCTCATATCTCATGGGTGATGACACATCAAAACTCGTCACTCCCTCTGAGGCGTGCTGCACAGAGACAAATCAGAGTCAAAAACAAAAGAGAACAATACCTGTTCCGGTGCATGTGTGTGTGTGTGTGTGTGTGTGTGTGAACTGTTCTCACAATGTGCAGAGGAGAAGGAGAAGTGCTGAGGCCGTGGAAGGAGATGCTGTAGTCCACAGTCACGTCTCCCAGGCTCGCCCACCAGCGGGCTATACAGAACTCCACAACCCGACCCGACTGCAGAGGAGGCAGAAATGCACCGAAAATAAAACAGAGGTCTTCTGCTGATTCTGGCGTGTTTGTTAGCTGAGTGTACCAACCACATACCAGCACTGGGAAAGCCTCTGTCAGAGAACCTCTTTCTAGCAGTGAGGAGAACTTGTAGAACTCATTGGCTCTGTAGGCTTTCTGCTTGACCAGGTGGACCGCGTGAAGAACAAACTTCGACGATACGTCTCCAGAATGGGAGGTCAGAGTGATCTCTGTGGAAACCAGGAAAAAAAGAAAATCACAAAACAGTAAAAACTCCAGAGTGTTTTTCTGTCCTGCAACCTTTTATATAAATTATGAATGTAAAAATCATTTTATTCAAGGCTTGTTTGACTTTAAAATCCTTTAAAACTAAATGCTAAATAAATATCTAGTTGGGTTTTATTATCTGTATTCAAAAAAACCCTGAAACAATGCTGAAGTTAGCATCTGATTCAACACTGTAGTAAAGAGCCATTTTACTTTTTTTTTTTTTTTAACTTTATGTACCAAATAACATGTGCTCTATTGAATATACCCATTATAGCAACCACAACTGTGGATTAGCACAAACTTCACCCGAGTTAAAACTTTAATTTAGTTTTTGTCTCCTAGAGTGAAAATTTGTAAAATCTATTCTACCAACATATACCCATGGCTTTTGAACCATAACCACAGTAAAACACCCTGAGGTTAATGTAGCAGTGGTCTGACTTCTCCTGGGATTCTGGATCTGGTTCCTGTAGGAGGAGTCACTCTTACAGCGTCAGGCAACATAATCTACGTCAGCAGGCGGGTTGTGGAACCGACAGTGGAAATAGACAAGTCGTGTCCTGCTTAGATAAAATGGATCCCGGAAATTAGTGTCAATCACAGAACGTTCATCGCCACGGAAACATTTTGTGATATAGTGCTTGAAACGAAATGGCAACCTTAAAACAACTCAGCTCCACATTGTAACAGAAACTGGATGGCTTGACTGAAAAACAGGATCAAATTTAACACCGATCTCATGTGAAATTGTAGACTGTTAATATCTACAAGCAACGTTATACTCTACCATCATGAACACTTTCAGTTTGTATTTAAAGTCCGTCTACCTCGTACGCTTCCAGATCTACTGCATACATTAACTCCACCTCAAATAACCTACAAGACTAGAATATTGGACTTTTTTTTTTTGTTTTAAAACTTTGAAGAAAATCCTGGATCACAATCAGCTTTTTCGTTTTGTACTACAAACTATTTTATTTATCTTCAGCAACAGGTCTTGGAAAAGATGAGAAAGTGACCAGCAGCTTGCGCTGGTCAGACACAACTGACCTGCCCAGGAGGCTCCCTGAGGAACAGTGATGAAGTGGCGTCTGATCTGTCCGGGTCTGAAGTGGACGTCTGAGAATCGCACCTCCTGATTACGACTATCGGTCACCCTGTTGGTGCAAAGAGTGAGAAACGAATAAGAGCCCAAACCACGTCAGGAAAATCTAAATAAAGTCCACACATTGTGAGAACGTACTTGGCAGGGATGATAACTGTGATAGGAACTCTGAATAGTGGGCCACAGGTGGGGGCTGCTGTATCATAACCACAAACCTGGAAAACAATTACAAAATTTAAAAAAAAAAAAGAAGATACCCTCTTTTTTTTAGTTTTATTCATTTCATTTTGCCTTCTACGCACCTCGGTGTAGTGGACTCCCTCTCTCAGTCCTACGGGATCGATCCGGACGTTGA
The DNA here is from genome assembly GCF_000485575.1 of Poecilia formosa. Classification (NCBI taxonomy): domain Eukaryota; kingdom Metazoa; phylum Chordata; class Actinopteri; order Cyprinodontiformes; family Poeciliidae; genus Poecilia; species Poecilia formosa. The sequence continues at coordinate 1,539,645 of NW_006799999.1, forward strand.
CGTGCCGACACTGGTTCATCAGCTCCAGGTGGGAGGGGCACTGGACCCACGGGGCGGCACATGTTAGCGCCAGGTGTAGCTGCAAGGAAATTCGCTCGGAGTTTTCTGTTCAACAAAAAGAACAGATTAAATTTAAAACAAACAGAAACTATACATAAAATGATGAAAAACTAAATCCAACCAATCAGTTGTGCTACCTGTATTCTCTGGGAAGATGGGTTCAATTCCGACCCCGTGATCAGAAGGTGCGAGAACTTGGGCCGGTTCCCTGAGGTAGATGCCTCTCTGTGAGCCCACGCTGACCGAGAAGCCCAGGCGGCTTGTGGGTAATGAGGCGTGCTGAGTGAGGTAGTCTAAAGCCTTGTCCACCTGAGAGAAACAAAGCAATTACTTCACTACAAAAAAAAAATACAATTAGTTTAAAAAAAGATACAAAAGATGTAAAAAAAACCAAAAAACTACCTGGATTATTCCATGACCCTGTGCAAACACTTCAATGTCATCGACCTTCTGAGCGGTGTTCTCCAGCGCTCTCCTCACAGCAGGAACAGAGGGAGGGATCCCGCTCTGCTTCAGGCCTTTTTCATTTAAAAAAAAAAAAAAATGTTAATCACACAGAACCTTCAGTTCTGAAATCATTCACTTCTAACAACGTTACACATCAACTACAAGCCCTACAATCCAGAACACACCTGACAGAATGAGCGCGATGCCTCCGCAGGCGTTTGGCGAGGACATCGACGTGCCGTTCATCAGCTGGGTGCCGCGGAGCGTCCAGTTGGGCACAGATGCGATGGCCCCGCCTGGAGCGCTGATGCTGACCCCGAGGGCTCCGTCGGTACTGGGACCCCTGGATGACCATGTGTACTGGTTGGGCGGCAGCTTCTCTCTCAGGGAATACTCAGCCACCATCATGTCTGGAGTCACGTACGCGCCAACTCCTACGGGGACGACGGCAGCAATTAGAGGAGAAGTAAAGAAAATTCAAAGACTTCTTTTGGCGCTTTTTAGAGAACGTACCGATGACGCTGCTGGTGGTTCCTCCTGGGCAGCCGACCGTAGAAAGGCAGGGGCCATTATTTCCTGCGCTCGACACAAAGATCACGTTGTGCTTCTGCACAGCCTCTGTGATGACTTCACAAATCCTCCTGAAAGGAAAGTGGCCCAGGACACTTAGCAACAGCATGCTTAAACAAAAACACACGCCAGGAAAATTAGAGACCCTCTCTGCTATTCTTACCCTGAATTAGGCCAGTGGGTGGCTTCCCCGTAGCTATAGTTAACCAGGTCACACTTGTAGTTGATTACTTCAATCATCTTTCAGACACAAAGAGACAGAGACCAGAAATAAACTAGTGCAAAAAAAAGTCAGTTAATGTATACATTATGACGGTCTGCACAATATTAGGAAAACATATAACCAGTATTTAGTCATTATAAAGAAAATGGTTGTAATTAAATAAGATTTTCCTTAAGAAGCTAAATCATTAAGGACAATAAGAGCCCATCAAACACACCACATACATTGTGACTACATGAAATCTTGGAATTTAAAAAAAAAAACGTAAGAATTTTTTTCTGTCTCGATTCTGATGCATCATGCAGCTTTAATGTTGAGGCATCGTTTTGAAGGAATACCGCTCGGATGAGTCCGGTGCCAGTTTCCATGGTGCTGAGTCGAGTGTCTCCGATCTTCAGAGCCAGAATTTGGGCACCGGGAGCCACGCCGTTTCTTTCTGGTTCCTCTGGGAAGTAACCCGCCGCGATGCTTGCCACATGGGTCCCATGAGCCCCTTGAAGAGCACACAGAGTCAGATAGGAGAAGGACATTTGGAGTAAACACCATGCTCAATGAACTGCTTACATCTAGAGCCAAACCAAGAAATTTGCTAATTTTCGTCTTCATGCACCCTGACCGTCCAGATAAAAACTCAGAATTCATATCATGTCTCAATCACTAAATGCACTAAATGCATTAGTGAGTCACTTAAAAATTATGTCAGGCTAATTGGAAAAGCTAGTCGGAGCTTTTAAAAAGTAAATTGAGTTATTTATTGTGGTGCGTCAGCTGATAACACAGAGTTATGAAATACTGGTCGACTTCATCAGATGCTGGCAATTCTTTCATTTAACGATTTTGCACTTTTGCTAGGAAAAATTGTGATAAATCCATTAAGCATTTAAACTGACTGAAAGGTACAAAGACTTCTTATATTCTGCTTTGGGGTAACTCACCTCCACTAGTAACAATGCAGAGTGTGTTTCCTTCGTCGTATACGTTAACAGAATAGTTAAGCATCTCAGCATTTCCTAAAGTGGCATATTCTTGTTTCTCTCTGTACGAGCCCAGGACGGTGCACTGGGACAGTTCTCCGCACTCCGATGTGTCCACTACCGCCCTGAGGACAACAAAAGCAGTCTCATACAATGGAAATGATAGACAAGCTATTTGTACATGCCAGTAAATCATGAGGAGGGAACGCAAACAAGAGCCGACTTACCTCCAAGTGACGCCATCGTGCCAAAGCACGCAGTCATACACTGGGCCGGGATCACTGTACTTCTTCTCTAGAGATGCCAGCAGCTCTGACTGACACTGCAGGTCTTCCTTCTGCAGCTTTTCCATCTGAGGAGAGAAGATAAAGGACGTGTCGGAGGCAGACGGGAGAATCATCACGCCAAGCAGAGGCACGTAGGAGCTTTAGGTTTACAGTTTGTGTTGTGGATCTGACCTGAGAGGGCGTGGGATGAGCGAGGTCAAACTCCTCTGTTTTGCGACAGGCCTCAGCGAGGGCTGCTCTGTGTGCTGGGTCCCACATCTTTTCTTTTCGCTCTTTCTAAAAAGGGAGAAATGTGCAAAAATATCAGATTCAGTAAGAAGCTTACTAAACCAAAATTCCTGCTGGTAATATTTACTAAAATGTAGAAATCTAAATTCAAATCAGGACTTTACCCCCTCAACCCCCATGCACAGCCTTTTCTAACCAGCTAAAATAACACCAACATTCGTGCCTGTGCCTCGGCTCCCGGCGCGTTTGATGTTGTGCTTTCTGCACATCAAAAGTAATAAAACTTCAAATCTCTGACAGAACTGGAGCAGCAATCATCGTCACATCTCCCTACCTGTATCCTTTCCTTAAGAGCCTTGGGGAAGAACTCATAGCCATTTTTAACTCCGATGCGAAACTTCCCTGATGGGTTGACCCAGGCGGGGGGGATCTGAGAGATATAAAAAGACGCAGCTAGAGACGAGATCACCAAAAAGTGAACTTGGATGTAGGACACAGTGCGAGACGGAAAAATTTCACAATTGAAAGTGGTTATGAATTCAAATAAAAATGTGGACATCGTAATGGTGTTTCCCCAACCTTGAGCGTTCTTCCAGAGAGGCCAGTGATTGTCCCATCTTTAGGCTCCACTGCTGTGGTCATGTTCACGTCACCGCTGCCTGTTGTATCAATGATGTCCACGATCTTTGGTTTCCCCTCAGTGGTGACCTAAAGGCGCAGTTCAAAACACGGGGTAATGGATCAAGAAGTTTTGACGAGTCATTTTTCATGAACAAACTAGCGTAGTCGGAACACGGCAAAATATCCACAAACTGTTCTGAATAACTTAGAGGTTTCCAAAGATTTATAGAAGTTTTATTTAAATATAACAATAGAAGAAGGAGTAACGTGATCTAACAACAACAACAACAAAAAAAAGACAGCATTAAAATAAACTATTTGCTTATTGCCTGAGTTAACCATTCAAAGACCAGTTATAACTTTGGGTTTTATTGCTGCTTGATCATATTTACAGTGACTACAATTTCCATCCATCCAAATATTAGTTCACCGTTTTAATATGCAGGTTTCATTGTAAATAAAAGCCTCCATGAGAAAAAAAGGGTACATCATTAAGATGTGTTCCTATTTTTTCTAATATTGAGGGGGAAAACTGTCAAGTACAGTTTAGTCTCAACTGAGCTGAGAGTTTACTGTTCAAATATAGAAAGCACATAATTTATGTTTAAGAAAAAAAACTATTTTCATGGGTTTTTAAAGAAACCTGCTATGTATTTGACCAATCATACTTTAAAATTTTAAATAATTAGACATCGCTGTGATACTTGAGATAAACAATGGTGCTTTGGCATCCTGAACACATTAAACCAGATCCACCTAGTAAACAATACTCAAACCTGTATAATTTTGTAGTCATTGTATATTTTTTTAAACAGTTTATGGTCCGTTCCTTACCTTCAATGTAACCTTCAGGTCTAATATCAAGACTATAATGATTAGATGCTATCTGGTCTAACGTGGTTTAAATGGGACATTTAGTTCCACAAAAAACATCATAATCCTAACATCAAAGTACTGAAGTGGCCAATTTACATCTTTTGTTCCAGTTTTAAAGAACTTGTAATCAGTGCAGACAGGTTTACAGATTTGATTTTTCAAAGTGTATTTAGTAGCTTTCATTTTGGATCCCATTTTAGGTCGTCTAATACAAGCACATATAGCAATACCTCATTTTCAGTGTTGTCACAACTAAGTTTGGCAGATCCCAAATTGTACATTTATTCTTACTTTGCATACAATAATCCAGGTGAGCTTTGAAAAGTCCGAGTACTTCGTACTTTGAGCCAGAGCTGATTTAAGGTGCTCCAGAAAACAAACAAAAGTTCTAAGTGGTTTTGAAAGCTACGATTCGGACACCAACTTCAACTTCGTACGCACAAACGTTGCTAGCTACCCGGTTAGCATTTATGCTTAATTAATAAATGTAAAGATAGTTTAAAGCCCGCTTGTGTAGCTCTGAAACAAAATTTCTAAGCACACGAAAACAATTGCCATGACAGACTTTAAATGTACTTGGCTGTCATAAAATATATTTGCCAGTTGTTATAATAATGCTATTTGGGAACGCTGGCCTTTTAGCATTGCTAGCTTCGACCATCTCGGTCTTCGCTAGCACGAGGCAGCCGGGCAAATTCACCTGCATGCCGGGGGCCCCGGGGTCCACGCCGGTGTCGAGGATAGCGATGAGCACCCCTCGCCCGTCATAGTCGGGGAACCTGGTGAGGTAAGAGGCAGCGCCGGTTTCTTTCTTGGGGAGAAGCCCGTGGAAAGGGAACGGTTCGTCGGTAGAATGAGCAGCCATGATCCAAATAAAAAAGAAGCGACAATGAAAACAAAGCAGCGAAATGGGGAAGAGACAAGAGAGCAACACGGCGGGTGAGACGAGGCGAGCTGATTAAAGGCGCAGTGCTTGCTGTTTTCTGCACACACCGGGGAACACCACCAGAAGTTGAAGTTTTTTTTATGTCATGTTTGAGCCAATCATAACTAACCTCATGTTATTTTTCAGCACATTTGTTTAATATGTCTGACATTATCTGTTACACATAGCGAATAGTGTGAATGTGTGGATATTTTGTAACACACAAACTTAGTTTGATCAAAAGGGAGAAGATCATTATTATAACTCCCACAAGGGCAAGTGATCATTAGCTTTCAACATAAAAGCTGCCTGAAAAGAGAAAAGCGATGGCTAATTTCTTGGGATCAGAAACTTCTTCATTCTGCCTTTCTCGTTTACATGTTGAAGCACACACAGAAGATTTGACTAAAAGATGGGATTAAAGTCTTAGTGGACATTTTTGGTTGCAGGGAGTTTTTCTGTGTGTGTGTGTGTGTGTGTGTGTGTGCGTGTGTGTGTGTGTGTGTGTGTGTGTGTGTGTGTGTGTGTGTGTGTTTAGACTCTATGTTTCTGCTGCATCTAATATTTTAGAAAAGATTGCATATGGGCTAATGTAAATGTGGAAATTGCTCACAGTGTAGAAGCAGTTAAATAATCACAAATTATGCCTCTAGAACACCTGGTTGTAGTGCAGCTTTGATGTTTTTCCTCTTTTTTTAGATTCAGAACGCTAGTCTTAGTTTATTACGACTGCTATGAAAAAAAATTATGACTTGCAATATTTTTTTGTTTTTTTGTTAGATGTTTCTGCAAACCATTAAGATTGCTGTTCAGTCAAAGCAAAATAGACTGGAGAATATTCCAGTAGCTTGGGCATATGCTTTTGTAAGCCAAAGCAACCCAACAATATGTGATGAAAGGAAATGTTCATTTTTGACCAGAAATTTTAAAAAGACATGCTTAGTGGTAAAACACAGTTGTCCATATGTCAATCTAAATAGCAAAACTTATATAAAAATACACAATCTTAGCATAGCTGAACATAACATACCGTTATTCCCAATATGAATTAAGTGAAAACATCATTTTAGAAATATTTTTCAAGCTACATCAAAGTTAATCATATCTGAAATTTTAAATCCTTAAGCTTGGTGAAGCCAAAACCACATAATTAAAAAAGTAAAAATGTCCTGACATCAGCTACAATGCATAACTGGTGATACATGACATTGTGTAATCATTGTTTTTTCTTTAAAAGTCAAGCAGTATTAATGATTACCTTCCATGTAACGTAAGAGTTCCTACCAAAAAGGTTCTTCATATTGAAATGCCTTCATCCCACATGTCTATTAAAACTTTTCAATAGACATTTTTATACATCTAGAGGTTCCACTAACTACTTTCCATAAAACCACTTAACACAATTCAAATAATCAAACTAAATAAAAAGTAAAAAAAAAAAACTAATAACATTCAAAATCATACAACAAAGAATTAAAAAAGAGGAATGAATTGTGCTGCATGAGTATTTGCCTAAGACATTAAAAACTTCCAGTCAAGGCATATCTAACCCTACTGTGTTCTCACATTAGGTGGTGCTGTAACTCTGCCATACAAGTTTTGTGGCTGAACGCTTTGCTTGTTGCAGTTTGAGGTCAGCCATTCACAAATCTAAGTAAATCATCTTCTTGCTATGGAACACACACACACACACACACACACACACACACACACACACACACACACACACACACATATATATATATATATATATATATATATATATATATATATATATATATATATATATATATATATATATATATATATATATATATATATATATGTTCATTCCATAACCAGTAACAGTTTTATCCATCAAAAAGCTAATCATGGAAACATCCCCACTTAGCAGGTGCCTTCGCTGGCCACAAATGAAAACTCTTGTATTGTTACACTACAGAACGGCGATGCTGCTTGTGTGCTTTCTATGTTATCTAACCGTTTACACTAAGGATGACAGCAAACAAAGTCAGAGATGCAATTTAAATGTCAAATGTTTTTATTCTTGATGCAGCTCATCCATTATGGGCTGTTGCTAGGTTTTCCCATTCCTTCTCGGGATAATCAGGAAGTGTTGTGTCAGGAAGGCCACAACAGGTTTAAGACACCCTCCAAGTCTGTGTGTATGCAGATGTGGAGTGCGGGATTCTGCTGTGGCAACCCCATGCAGAGGAGATGCTCGAAAGGACGAGTTGGAAACAACATTATTGTATTGCAGACATCAAATGTGATCAGCATGGACACTTCATGTTTGTTTGTGCTGGGTTGCACCAGCGCAACAGTGTGTCCGTGCCAGATTAAAATACTGCCAGACGTCATTCTACAAGACAAATTACATACAATCTGATTTGATTCATACATTCATAAAGCTTTTGTCTTCTCCGTAATGCCAGGATTATGTTTGTCCATCCAGTCGCCATCTGTTCAACTCGGTATTCTCTCCCTTCCACACACATACAGAGACACACATACTACATTTTACATAAAGGCATAGTTTACAGTAGGTGATTGTTTAGTGCAAAAAACCACAGGCAACAGTGGGGAGGGGTTGGTGGTACCCTTACAGTTATTTTAAATGGGCCAACGCCCTCAAACCCAGTTCCCCTGACTTTTCTGATGCAAAATAAACCACCACTGAGCATCCTTTCACTAATCTGCTCATAATCAGCTTCTGCCTCCTTCTCCCTCGTTCTTTCACCAACACTGCTTCATTGCACACTTACGCATAGTCTCTTCAAATAAGTCTTTGTGTAAATGTATTTGATCTGTTGGCGTCTCAGTGTAAGAGTTGACTGCATTTATTTGTGCCTTTCAACAAACACGTGCACGAAGTTAGAGTGGTACAGTTGTGGTTTACCACAGGGCGTTGTCTCTTGAGTATAACTGAAGCTACAGCATGTCACAGTCATCCTTTAAAAGCTTTATTTTCCTATGTGATGCCATGCGCGCAGCTTTAAGAAACTGGCCTCTTCACCTCTACTGCTTTGGCTAGTGTGTTGTGATAGTGGTATCTTGTGACTCCTGCACTGTAATCTAATGTGGTCATTTGACTGCTGTTACATTGTGTGCAAGAAATTTTTATAGAGGGCAGTTTTCAGCCAGAGATTTTTTTTTTTTTTCTGAATAGAATGTAAATTTATAATTGGGTCATCATGGGTCTGTTTTTGTAACAAGCTGCAAAAACAAACAGCTAGCAGGATGTGGCCACTGTAGAGGAACTGTAATTGATTACTTCTTTCCTCTCATGTCAGCATGTCACTCTTTCTTCAATATCTACATGTGTTGAGTGGTTACTGACACAACGTTGGTAATACCATGGTTATTATCTATGAAAAGAGGCACAGGGTTTTAGCGCTGATAGCCAAAGACGCGCAGGCCCTGTTGGCATTGTAATTATGTCAGTGACATGAAGCGATGGGGCGACTGCTTTTTTGCACCCTTTGCACTTTCAGTAAGCGGAGAAAAAGATGATCTTTCTAGTAAAAGTTTCAGCTAGTTTTAATTTGTTTGTTTAAGAGTAAATTCTAAATTATTTCAGAGCTCGTTTTTGGAACTGAAGCCCATAAAAATGGCATTTGAGCTGCACACATGATTGGGTTGTTTTATCATAACATGTTGATTACTATAGCTTGTATTCTTAACCCGGGCTGTTTGATTAGTTGATGTCTTACCTGCATCTGCTGAAATCACAATGTAAAGAAATTAATATATTTTTTTAAACCTGTCTGTTAAAAGTATAAAGTTGACTTATTTGACTTTAAAATGGACATTCTTGGGTGTTTTAAGACAAGAGATGCACCAAACTTTGCACAGTCAATATAACACATTCAATTTCATATATTTATCCTCTGACAAATTACATGTAGTTTGTTCATTCATTTATTCACTAACTTCTTCATTTATATAGTGTGTATTCGCTCTAAACTCTGCACCATCACACACAAAGTTTCCCCCAGAAAACCTTCTAAGTGCAGTGGAAGGAGCAGTAGGGCAGTCTCATGCAGCGCATACCATGTTTGTGGGTTAAAAATACATAATTGTAATCATGTGTCATTGGAAGACATTATTAACAACACCTAAACACCAACTATAAAGTCTTAAAAAAAAAAAAAAAACCTAAAATAAACAATACTACCCTGGAGGGGGGACAAATAAAGTCTGGTGGCCCTCCAGGCTTATAGTACACTGGAGGAAACCTTAACACATACAGGCTTATACTATGTATAGATACTTTTAAGACAATATTTCACTTGAGTCTCAGTTAACCTATAGCAACACAGATTAACATCTGCAGAAACCACAGAGTGAATCTCTAAGCTTTTTACACAAAATGTTTTGACTGTATTAAAAGTATGAAATTATATTATTGTGTGAGTCACACTGGTGAAATGGTCCGTAGCAGAATGGCTTCTTTATGAAGGAGTACGCTTTCTCTTTATGACTGGGGCACAGAGTGGGATGATGAGACATATAGTCTAATTAGATTTAGAGCTGTTCTAAAAGAGTCCAGATAATCCCAGCACATTGCAGCCAGCAGCAGGGTTACCGCAGTTAAACGTCATTCCTGGTAGAGAGACGTCACAACTGTTTGTTTTCAGTTTTCCTCCGGTCATACGTGTCTAGTGGTTGGACCGGAGGGTTTATAGGAGAGTTCCAGACCTGGGTCTGGCTATTCTTAGTAATGTGGTCTGAGTGATGAGCTGAGTGTGGGCTGGTGATGCAACATTCACCTGAATGAAACTTAAAGCCTGTCCAGCTATTACTCACCGTTTGGGACAGTGCTGATCTAAATTTTCCTTCTATCTGCGTTACTGTTAAAAGGGATTTTATGACTCCTTTCACACCACACGTCCTCCTGTGACTCTTAGCTCTGCACTAGAGACCAAGATTTCTACTGCCTCTCTTCTGAACTCAGAGATATGAGATTACATATGAATGCTCCAACTCTTACGTTTATATGAATCCACACCTCTGTAGAATTTTTTTGAACAGTTCATTTAGTTTAGAGAAAACGATGGTAGCAAAACAGAATACACAGTTGAAACCGGAAGCTTATATACACCTGATAAAAAGACACATACACATTTGTTTCTCACTGCCTGAAATTAAATCAGAGCAAACCTCTTTTGTTTTAGGTCAGTTCAAATTACCGAAAATATTTTTATTTGCTAAATGCCAGAAATTTTCACAATATATATATTTTTAACTTTCTTCAACTTGAGAAGTTTACACACATTAAGCTATCAAATTTGGACCAAACCTTTTAGGTTTAACTTCAGACAATAAGAAAGAGCTGTGTGCATCTTTTTATTCCATGTATGCATTTTGATTACAGTGCTGTTAATTAAAGCAACAAAAAGAATTCAACTTTTCACTTTAGAAGGCCAACGTAATGGCAGGTAGTTATGCTCACTTCCATTCAAAACAATCTTAGTAAAGGTTCACAGTCAGAGACATAAACTGTTATCAATTCAATTCAAGCTTTTGAATGTAAAAGGATGACAGTCAATTTGACTTGCAAAAAGCTCAACGTAAAATCCATGATGCACAGGAGAGTGTAAAATTGCACACTGTGTCCTGTGTTTTTAGGTACGACTCTACAACGCAGTTATAAAAAGAGTGACTTGTATTCATAAGTGGTCCAAACATGCAATGACTTCACTCCAAGTGGATACCTAAACATGTGGTATGAATGGGGAAACCCCTGTCTTTTATTTAGAAAACAGCCATAATATCACTGAGCCACAGTTGCCTTGTTTTCTAATTCCTTGGTTAAAGTTGTTTTTCCCTCTGATTTTTTTGCATATCCAGCCTGTTTCAGGAAGGAAACGGCTGGCGGTTCTGGAAGGGAAGGCACCTGGTTCTACACATGGGGTGTAATGCTTTCAAAGAAGAGGAGGAGACTAAATTGTAGGCTGTTGTAGATGGACCCATTGAAAATTTACAGTGTAGTCATTTCTATGACAATATGACAGAATTGTCAAGACTATTTACTACTGACACAAAACAAGTAGAAGCGGATACCAAGAGCTGCGAACGTGCCTATTGTGAGCTACATGTTGTAGCTAATGGCTCAAAATATTCAGCTGGTGGTGGTAAAATATTTGCATCCAAACCTGTAGTGCTTTCTGTTTGTACTGAGGTGAGGATGCAACAAGACCATGAGTCAGAAATCTGCCCGGAAAAGGCGGAGGTTGCCACCATGCTATGCTAGTCGCAGCATAGTGAAGAGCGAGGGGGGAAGACAGAGGGGACATGAGCAGCGCCAAACATAGGGTGATTGACAGTGCTAAGACCCTCCTCTTGGCTTTGATTGGTTGTTTCTAGTTAGCACTGGGAGCACTGGGAGAAGGCAGAGGAACTCGATTTTTTTCTCTCACAAATTATCTGTCTCATAACATACAGTCAGGACACGTAGTGACAGTTTTAACAAATAAGTAAGAAATATTCTTTATAAAAGTTTCATACTGCAGCTTTATTGTAGCTCTGGTGTACCTTCAAAAACAGCTCATTAGCATATATTAAGCTTATATTTCATTCTTTCCTTCACTGCTTCCTTTCTTTCCTGCCTTTCTTCATTAGTTCAAGGTGCTGCAGTCTCAGCAGCACATCTACTCTGTGAGAAACTCTCCAATAAACAAGAAGTTGTTTAACTAGAAAAAAAATTATGCTTTTCCTTCTACACTTTGCCTTTCCCTGGGAAGCAGTACTTGAAATCCGCTACATGGACTGCGTTTCCTCTGCACCGCCCCTGCAGGCACGGATTACCCTCCATACCCTCCGATGGGCGGTGTTTGTGAGGGGCCACTCCTTCACCGCTGCTGCTGCTGCTGCTGCGGCGGGGCTGGAGCTCAATCCGCTCACTAGATCTCCAGCAACAGCAGGAGCAGCGGTCGGACCGGAGAATGGTCGCTGTCCGCAGAACATAGATGTGCAAAGCCCCTGGAATATCCGAGCGCTGGAGAGGCCAGAAACAACAGCCGTGGAGGACAGCCTTCATTTAAGCTTCAAAAGGGAAAGACCTACGGTGAAGCCATGGCGGTAGAAGAAGAAGGTCTTCGGGTTTTCCAGAGCGTAAAAATAAAAATAGGTAAGAAGGAGAAGGGGAGGGAGGTTCAAAAAAAAAATCCCTACCCCCAGTCTGAGCGCCTCAATGGATGGCTCCCTGTTTGCAGGGAGAGCAGGGAAGCTGTGAGGGGCTGGAGACTGGACGGGTCCAGATCGGTGTTGCTCTGCTTGTTATTGTGATTCAGATCACACTGAAGCCCCTCTGCACAACGATAAGAACAGCAAATAATTAGAAAAACACAAAAAACAAAACAGAGAAAGTAAACAGAAACTGCAGCAGGGTTGAAAGGCGTGTGGGAGAATGTGGGAATTTGGCAGCTGGCGTTTGGATCCAGATAATGTGTGTTAAACTTGAACCGATGTGAGCAGACTGTAACAGACATAAAGGCTCCACAGCTGCACGTTTCCAGATGCTATTCTGCACATTTTAAGACCATAGATACCGTTATTACTTCTTAACTACAAGCAGCCATTCTTTTTTTTTATTGCAAACCCCCTTTTTTTAAAAAAAAAATAAAATAAAAATCTGCTTCTTCCAAAAGCATGCATGGCTGTCTGATTGTTAATCCATCTTGTTTATGTTTGAACTTAGCTTTCCACATTATACTTCTTTGAGGATGTAGCCTGTTCCATGTTTAACTTGTGAATGAAGCAATGAGAGACCAGAGTTGATATAAAACGACAGTAATGTACCTCACAACTTTTAAATTCAGCTGTTTGTAATATTTACTCTTTAAAAAAACGGCACAAATAGATTTGTTTTTGCACCAATAATGACTAATATGTGCTAATAATCATATAAAAAAAATGGGGTATGCTGTTCTTGCTATTAAGTAGTTACCAATGTTTTGATGATCAGAACCCGAGTGTCATAAAAAGTTACTAACATTTATCTAAAAAGCATTACAGATAACATTTTTGTATCGTTTCCTTTTTTAATGTCATTTTATTAGAACCAGACAGTCATTTCCTGTACTTGCTGTAAAGGTCATCTTGGGTCAGTATGGGGCAGACTCATATCTGGCACACAGTCCATCCTGTCCAGTTTGGAGTCCAAACATGCAACAGAGGGGATGGGCTAAACTTAAAAAAAAAAAGCAACAAACACCTTTGCAAGCTGTGAGACTGCATGGCGCTGCCAGCTAACCTTGGAGCGTGAATAACACATTTGACCCCCTTTTTTCCAAATATTTTAAAGATATTACCTGTGCAGATTGTTTATCTGGAAAAGCTGTAACGTGGAAACCACAATTGTCTTGTGAATTTGCTGCTACTCATCGCTCCTGTGAAGGAAAGCTAAACAACCTGAGGACATTTGTGCTGCCTTAGATACACATCTGTTTTCGGATCAAAACAAATGCTCTGAATTAATGTCCATAAGACCAGTGCAGATAAATGATTCATGTATTTAATTCCTAGTTTGTTGTGATCATTACGTTGTGATGTAGCTGAATTACTGAATTGCTGTGCTGGATTATTTTATGATGTAATAGGTATACTGGGAACAATCGTTTGATCGACAGTAAACTAATCCGAAGCTCTTTTTATGCTGCACATTCATCGTGTAAAGTAGTTTTTCCAAGAAACGGTATCAAAAAAAAGGGGGTGCATGTAGGGATTGGTAATTTTCACTTTAAGATGGTCTCTGCTCTGATCTTGGATGTGGAGGGGTGGGGGGTTTCTGCTGAGTTTGCATGTTTGCATGTACGCTGGTGCATTGATTTTCTCCAGATACTCTGGCTTCCTACTGTCCAAAATTGTGCATGTTAGGTTGACATGCGATTCTAAGATCATCCTAGGTGAAAACGTTTGTGCACTCATGCTTGATTGTCTTCTTAATGTCCCTTGTGGCCCCTGTAATGGGTGGAAGATTTATCCATTTCAAATCTCAAAGGTTTCTTGCCTTTCCAGAGCTAGGACTCTCCCAAGCCAAGCAGGAACATCATTTATTTTTACAACCAAATAGAGCACCTTTAAAATGAAAAGACTCCTGTCTGCTTAATCCTAAAACAATATGTTAAACAGTAGCTGACATATTGTGAAAACCCAAAGTTTTCACCTCTTTGTTTCAATTTTTGCTCTTTTTCTTTCTCTCTCTAAGAGAACATCAATTATGTTACAAGTATCATGATCATGACAATTTTATTTTGTTGTGTTGTATCAGAAAAAAGGAGAAAAAAACCCATTAAGTTTAACTATGGCCTTCAGTTTTACTCCTAAACTTAAATTTCCATATTTGTGTCAGGAACATTTTACAGAATGGCCTGTAGAAGTCAGAACCTCATGATCTAATATTGGCTGCCTTACACATAACAATTTGTAATAGCTGGGCTTCTGATGTTATGTATGTCCTTTAGTCTTTAACACATGCAGCACTATGTTACACTATGTCCTTTATTGAACATGTCGCGGTGTTTGAAAATTTGAAACTGCTGAGAAATATAATTTAAGCCTGCATTGCTAATAGTTGACAAATTTCAGTCAAAGGTAGCGCAAAAAATAGCACTGCTTGCACCTCCACTTTAATTAATGGTGATGGACATTTCAAATGACGTATTTTAATAATGCAAATTGTGGTACAAGTACTATTGGTAGTACTTGTGCCTGTATGGGATTCTCACAGGATTAGAACCACGAGTAAAACTAGTTACATTCCTAAAAATAATACACTCCCCAGGAAAAAAAAAAAAAAAAAGGCCCTTATGAGTTTGCATTAGCTGCTGACGTTAATAAGAAACTGTTATGCTGTCGTCACTTCGAAGGCCTCCATTGAAGTTCTTCATAATGCCATTTAATGACGACAGCAGAATTTACACTACGCTGCTACCAAGCAGCAGACATGATTTCTGTCTGTCTGATCCCTGCAGCGCTCTGCTCCCAGTAACGTCTAAGAAACACTTGCATCACACTGTTTTCATCAGAGCCTGTCCTTTGGCATGAGGCTGCGGTTGGCCGATGACTCAGAGTCGAAAACCAGCCACACACTCGTATTATTTGCGTAATAATAAGAGCGCTTATTATTACGGCCTGCCAGGTGATGACTCCCCTCGACTTCCTGGAGGAACAAATGTATATCGGAAACCCAACTGGACTACTGGATCCGAGCCTGTACCGTCTGGGGGGAAACACAGGAAACAGGAAACTGCCCCCGATTCGCTTCCTGATTGGCTGGAATAGACTACAAAAGGATTGTTTTTTCCTGCATGGCAACGAGTTAATACAAAGCAGATGTAGAGAGATGCATATTGGGGTGGGGGTGGTGGTGGGTGGGTGGGGGAGTTGGGTAAGGAGGTGGTGTCTCACAGATGAAGCAGACTGTGCTTCATCTGTCAGCGACTGGGCGCTCGGAGAGATGGGAATTCTCAGTGGCACAGCTGGAGTCGGGACTAATTAACGGCAACATATGTGCGTTTGGCCTCTCTGGCACAGTGAGAAACATTGTTTGACAAACACTGTGACACACATGAAACATCATAATGATGCACATTACTGAGCATCCTCTTACACAGATGTGCAAAGTGGGTTGAAATCTTTTAACTTGGCGTCTTAACTGGTCAGTTCCTGACCAGTAATAGCACATTGTTTTAAAAGTGGACTAATAAAGGTATTCTTGCATAGAGACCCACAAAAACAAACAACAAACATAGTCATTAGACATATTAAAGCCATTCCCTCGCCGAAAATGTACCAGCAGATGCAACGACGAGAGTGATGTATAGCTAAGATAAGAAAGAGAAATATACCACAAGATGTATTTGTACATGTTGAATGAGGACAGCCAGCGACATTTACTGACTGCTAACTGAATGGATAACCAAAAATCGTTCAAGTATGTACTGTATCGGTTTTCTTTAAAGCTTGCCTGACTTAAACTATTTATCTATTTCCCCATATCCCATTTAAATTTCTAGTTAGTATGGTATGTAATCTTTTATGGTTCTTTTTTTGCAGTTGTTGCTGCTGTGATCGAAATTGGACAAATATAAAACAGATAGGAACAAAGACGCATCAGAAAAGCTGCACACATGTCCCTTTTTTGCTCAGCAGCTGTTCACCTCTTTGCCCATATGGTGTTTCATTTCAGGTACATGTGGCTCGACTGTAGCTTTCTTTTACTAAAAACAACCAGAATATCCTGATGTGAGCACCGAAACTCAACCAAAACAGATAATCTGTGGGCCGTTAGATACAAATGCACTGAAAGTCGCTGTCCTTCTGTTTATTTGATATGAGTGATTCCGTTAAGGAGACTTGTTTTATTGTTTATACAAAGATATTGATTGCAGTGGCTTTAAAGAGACCAGCTATAGGGAAATTTTAAAGCTCAGTGGTCAAAGACAGCATGTTCTGTGCTGTAGACGGCATACCATCAGAGGAAAAAAAAGATTACATAACCAAATTGGTCGTTAGTTATGCATTTGCAAACATTTCCATTTTGCTGATGGTAAGCTACGTCCTTTTATATTTACTTGCTGTTTAATTCAAATATGAGAGGTCAGACTTTCACGCTGGAGTCAGTGTCTGATTCTAGGCAGGTTGATCTTTGATCAATCGTCTTGTCCTCTTTATTAACCGCCCAACATTATCTATTTTTATGGGCTCTACTGTGTTGGCACAGCACAAGGCTGTTACTGTTTAATGGTGTTGTTACACTACGAGTGTAATTTTGGATGAAGTGAAAATAAGCGTCTAATGCACACTGGAAGGAATACTAGATTACTCATTGTTTGTAAAAGATCTCAATTGATTGTGGTCCAGGAAATAAGAGTGGGTGGCTCAATTCAGGCGACTGGAGCTGAAAGGGAAAAATTTGGTCGCAGTGACTGAGACCTTCGTCCTTCACTTGGCGGCCGGCCCGCGGAGATTTCCACATTTCTTCCCGTCGACAACAAACGGGAGCCATGTGGCCGGGAGGAGGTCCGGCTTGAAATTCTGGCTGGCGGGTAAATTTATAGAATTAACAAGTGCATGCCAAGTTCTCCATTTTGTCCTAGAAGGCGAGTTTGTCCTGGAGGTTTCTTATAAACATGCGTGTTGTTGACTGTTGAGACGCAGCTCGAGGCTGGCGGAATAATCCGGGTTGTTCTCCTTGTGTCACTAATGCGTCCTCGATGAGCGCACACAGTACCAGGAACACGGGGAAGTATCGCCGTAGGCCCAGCATGCAGGGTCAGCGGAGGTAAATAAAGGGCTGGAGGGCTCGCCCACAGTGCCGCTCCTTCCGCATGTCCTTCACACGCCCTGCGGGACGACCTCTACCTGCTAGTAACGACACGCGGAGGAACGCAATCGAACATGTCGTGAAATGGGAAAAAGAAAGAAGCTCGAGACGCTGAAAGCACTCGTGAAAAGTGACTTCAGCGACTGGTTAGGAAATGGCCACGTGGACGCTGGTTGAATCAGGTTTTGCAATAGTGTTTCCATACGCGGGCAAAACCAGCAATGCCAGCTCACCACATGCAAGAATTTACACCCAGCACATGCTTTGTTCCCTGCACTTGCAAAAGACATCACGACATCTCAGCTGTGTGTCTGCTAAGCTTGTCTTAGAGGTTACAAAGCAGAGTGGAACGAGATGGTTGACCTTCCCCCCTTCCCCTCCCTCTTTTTTTTTTTGTTCTTTTTTTTTTGTTCTTGTTATGTCTTTAATTGTTCTTTTTCCAGAAGACAGAAAACAAGAACAAAGTCTTCTGAGAATTATGTAAATGCACATGAAGCCTGGAGGCAGTGTTGGGGTTAAACTGCATCCTGACCAGGACGTGGAGCTCAGCCTGTCTCCTGCTAACTGCGCCGGTGACACCCTGCTGGTTTGAAAGGTCACCGTCCTCCATTCATGGGCTTCAACTTCAACGAGACATCTTGGAAAGCCGCTCCTCCCGCAGAGTCGAGTTGCACGTAAAGATAGAAGTGTGTGTTGTTTATTTCTGTTTCGCTCAAGTTTTCCGTCGAGACCAACGACCCGGTGTGAACATTAGCTCTAGGCGGCTCTGAAACAAAGAGGGAGTTTGATCAGTAACTCTATGCTGGTTTATCGCAGAGATGGCTGTGTGCAGTCTTTAACCAGAGCCTCCCTCCGTCCCGGCTCTCGTTCTCCACATGCGCCGCTCACAACTGCTGGGTTTGTGTGGAAAGCTCCGCTCATTAGGCTGCTTCTTCTTCATCACGAAGGACAGTTTGTGGCAAAAAGAAACGCGTGTTCGTGTCCCTGCCGCTGTGAGCGGAAATCAGATCTCAGATCCGTGAAATTCGTTGTTTTTTTTTGTTTTGTTTGTTTGTTTGTTTGTTTCAGCTGGGAGAATCACACAGTCCTAAACACTTTTTTTACTCTCATGTATAATTCATTTTTACAAATGAATTCACTGATTCACCTAAACAAGGCTAAATGTGGATTTTACTCACAGACCCTTACTCCCTACAGATTTGTGATATGCTAAACTTTTAAATGGATCCATGCTCCCGTCAAAATGTAGCTTTTTTCCGGCTTCAGTGCTTTACCTAATAGTTTATAGAAGTTCAGGACAGTGGCAAATAACAGGATTAGTGTTGTATTGCTGAAAATCATCTGACATATTTTCATTTTTTCTTGATCAACCAGTAATACCTCATGATGACTCATCAGTTGGACATTTAGAGCAAACTGAGCTTCATAGTGGTGTTGATAAGCTTCTCCTTATGGTGGACGAAGGAGAGACAAGAAGTGTAAACATAAATAAAAAAAATGAACAGAATTACCATATTAACCATATTTACTAAGGTCATTTTTCATATTTATTACGTTAACATCACAAATAGATAAATAAACAACATGCATATGGTGACCTTATATTTGAATCCCGGCCTGGGGTCTTTATGCACAGAGTCTGCATGTTCTCCCTGTGCATGCATGGGTCCTCTCCGGGTACTCCAGCTTCCCCCCAGAGTCCAAAAACATGTATGTTAGGTTAATATGTCTCTGTAAATTGTCCGTAGGTGCGAGAATGTGCATGGTTGACCCTGAAAGGATGAGTGGTTAATGGATGGATGGATGAATAGCAATGCTGCTAAAAATAGAAGTAACGTTAACAGCCTGAAATACTTCCAATAATAATAAAGTTATAACACCAATAAAGTGTGTTTATTGAAGTAAATATCCAGAGCAGCACTTTCAAGCACAATACATTTCGCGTAGCATTTTAAAACACGCTTATCTTCTTCAGTCAGGACCCCCAAACACAGTCTGGAAACAGAATGGTTGGTGATGTCTTGAAATTGTTAGAAGAAATTTTGTTTAATGATATATTTAGCATAAGTCTTGAGCATGATATTACCTTATGAATACAGTTTGTTTGCTTATATTCAGCGACAAAGGAAGCAGTCCTGCAGGATTAACGCCCCGGCTGTGGATGTCCTTACGGAGGGCCTTTGCGTGTCGTGTGTCGGTGAATGTTTTTATGTGCAGTCATATTGAGAACGACAGTAATGACTTCCAGTTTAGTTTCAGTTCTTGTTATGAGTCTCTACCTACGGACATCAAAGAGACGAGCAGCACCAGTGGGACAATATAAGACAGTTTCGCTCCTTGTTTCCATGCTCATGGTGATCTCTCACCGACACCATGTTTTCCCCCCGCATTCACACACTCTCAGGGGTGACTGGGTTGTTCTCGCTGCTTTTAAACTTCGCCTTGGATCCAGTTGAAATTCCTTTCTCCTCATCTCATTTCCTGTTGTAGCGTTCTCCAAAGGGAACTGCGCTCCAGTTTTCTATCTGGCTGACTTTTCTCTCTTTCTGCAGTCTTCCCCTTCTCTTACACTCGATTGAGCACACTGCTTGTAATTCTGCGTGTGCGCGCGTGCGTGAGTGTGTGTGACAACCTTGCCTCCCCCCCTCGTTCCCTTTCTTCAACTCTGTGGTCCCCAGGCCTGCTAGTTGAGTTGAAAGTATTCACGGCTGTGTATCCTCGAATGTGTTCATGTCAGACAAGATTAGAGTAATGAGTCGAACAGCGCGTCTGTAACTGTACACACGGGCGCAGCGACTGGAGTCGGTCAACAGAGGAAGGAGAGGAACAAAGCTACACATTCACTACATCCATTACGTTCATACAAGCACTCGGGTTTCCTCGTTTCTTCTCTTCTTGGCGGTTTTTCACCGGCCGCGCTGACGACGGGAGTCGAGCGTGTCAATTCGCCCCTGCTCCTGTCATCGCTGCTTTTCTGCATTTCGGCTCTGGGGCCCTCATGTTTGTTGTGTGTGCGCACGCAGTCGTGTCAAGTGTGTGTCTCGGCCTGTTTGGTTCAGATACCGTGGTAAGATATTCTCCAGGGACAGCTGCATCGGCGGTTGATGAAAAACAAAACGCTGCCGTTCTTGTCCGGGCGTCTGTTTGGCTGCATAAAGGAGAAAGAGATGAAAAGGGGAAGCTGCAGAAATTACAAGAAAGTGAAATCAGGTTTTTTTGGTAATAGAAAATGAAAGCAGGAACAGGAAAGATTTTATGCTAGAGAATCGCTAGCTGATAAACTCTTAGACATGTTACAAGATTTTTTATTTATTTGATTTTTTTTTTTTTTTTACAAACTCATGTGCCGTCATGCATGAGCACACACGGATAAACAAAGCTAAAACTTTAACCATCCACCCTTCTAAATTCAGAAACATGCACTGACATTTTCCACAACATTAAGCTGCAACATGGCAACACGTCTCTGCGTACAAAAGTAAACACTGTATTCAATTTACGTGACATATTTTTTAAATATCTGCACTGTGTTAGAACGTAATAATTTCTGGCAAACCAGCATTTTACTATGTTGAAAACCTAAAAAAAATGTAATTACCACTCTAATTTACATAATGAGTTATCAGTTTAGTAACAATCAAAATTAGACAATGACAATAGGTAGATAAAATCACATTTATTGTCCTTTGTCCTGTGTCGGATAGCTTTTCTGACTCACTGTCTTTTGGCCTTTTTTTCATGGATTATAAATATAGTAAGTTTCTTCTGAGAAAAGCAACTTATCTTAAAAAAAACCTAGAATGATATATTCTGCTTGAGTCCATGTTGAGTCCCTGTTTTCTCCTCCTTTATTTATTTTTATAACACCTTAAACTGAGTCATTAAAAGCATGCAGGGCTGAGAAAGTGGTGGTAATCCCGTGACATTTGGGATGACCCGGATGGTTGCAATCCAATCAAGGCATCTCACAGATCATGAATGAGCGTTGGTCGGAGGGAGGACAAAAAAAACAAAAAACAAAATTCAGATTAAAGGGAATTTGAGAGCATGGAATGAATGAGAGGGATTAACATGTTGGAGGTGGAATAAAAATTGGAAAACGGATGAAAGAAAAGCAGAGATGACGAGGATCTCATAACAGGGAAATGAAGAGGTGAAGCAGAGATAAGAGAGAGTAACGTCATCTCCGACGTAAGAGCTGCAGTCTGCAAGTTGAAGCAACGAAGTGTGTGTCACGCTGCGCAGCTCAGGTGTCCGGTTCATTTGTGAATGACTGTTGTTATCAGGAACTGTTGTGTAATAATTCGCCCAGGGCTTTAATCAGCCTCCAGAGGAGCCATCATAATGCTCAGAGCGCAGTTTATCCCCTCCGTTTCCCTCACAGGGGTTTTACGTTTTGCCTACTGCGCTGCATTCTGCAAACAACATATCAGTGCGTCTTCTCGGTCCTGTTGCATTATTTGTTTCAAATGATCGGTCTGTCATTTTATCAAATGTGAAACTAGCAATAGAAATGTCATCTTGTTAAAGGACGTTACGAGCAGGTATCGTGTCAGCCTGGAAATAAGATTTAAATAAACCCCAGGTTTTATCCAAACCCTTAAAATGATGATGTGTTGTGTTTCCATAAATGAAGCTACTCACCTCCGTCCAGTTGAATCTCTCTGAAGGATTCAACTGGTACTGTGATGATGTGCAAGACACAGGAAGTCCTGAACCAAAATGTCATCATATTAGAAGACCTGCGGTATATGTCTAATAAAAGGGGCAAAGGATCTTTAATTTGTCTCTGTGAGTTTAGAAAGCAGAGTGATTGAAAAGTCCGATGGGTCTGATAAATCAGAGTGCAGGACAAATGACTTCCGTAATCCATGAGCAGATTGTCTGTTTTGTTGTTTCACAACGGGCTCTCCAGTGTCAAATGTCAACTTTTTCCCTCCTTTCCACTTTGGTTTCAGCTGCAGGGGTCTGTAACTGAGTCCATGCCCACTGTTTCCTGTTGCAGCAACCGAATATTTTTCTTAGCAAACCGGTTTAATGTTGTTGTTTTTTTTTCCTTTTCTTGCTTTGCTTACTGGACACAAGATAGGGGCTCATAGGTTTATCTGTGGCAATTGTTTTAAAAATAGGATTTGACTAACTGCGCGTCTGTTGCCAGTGCATTTTTAAAGTTAGCTTCAAAAAGGCAAAAATAAGTCCTTTCCACGAGAGAACAGGGAACGTGTTGAAGTGAAAGAAGCTTTGTCTTGTATGACCCTTGCCCCATATTTGTTGCACACTGCAGGCCAGCTGGCAGAAAGAACTGTGTTACAATTTCCCTCTGGGTATAAGAAAAACTATTTTGGAATAATTTTATGCTGTAGCTTTTATTCTTTTGTTTCTCTGTAATACATTTATTACAGAGAAATAAGAACATTTACATGAAAACAAATACTAAAACTAACCTGAGCTCAAGTCTGCGTATCAAATTGACGAAAAATATATAGTATATGTGTTTTTGTTTGAAATCATTGTGCTAATATGCTGAAGCAGTGGTGTTTTTGCTCAAACTTAGGATGATCATGATCTCAAACCAAATTCAACTGAATTAAAATGATAAGATAAGGTCACTGTTCCACATAAGGCCTCTGTAGCTTTTACTGAGTCATGTATGATTAAAAGAAGAAGAAATGATCAGAGTATTCGAATCTTTTGTGATCCCTGAGTGTTTGGATCCTTTCTGCCTCTGTTGTTCTCAAGTTATTCGTTTAACGCCAAAAGTAATGCGACGAGACAAAGCTGCTTCAGATTCCTGTACGGATGGCGCGTTATTGGAGCAAACACTGACATGGTTAGTTAACACATGTGTAACTAAAGACTGCAGAGTCCTGTGGGTCCCCAGGGCGAAGACAAACACAATAAGGAGCAGAGCACTGAAACCACAGCTTCATGAAGCAGAATATATTGGTCCCGCAGGACTGCAGCACCACCTTTGCGTTGGGTGTGTGTGTGTGTGTGTGTGTGTGCGTGTGTGTGTGTGTGTGTGTGTGTGCATATGTCTGTCTCAGTGGGTGGCAGGACAGCATTTTTGTGAAAGGGAGTGCTGTCTGTCACACATGTCTGATGAGCAGATTGAGACTCTGAAGATTTCAGGAAATGTCCCACGCAGATTCTTTCATTCACAGATCTGAGCAGCACAGCGGAAACACACGCCTGTTCACATGTCCTTCTGCGTCTCTGGGAGACCCTGATATGATATGTGTGTGTGAGATATAAAAGTAGCCACCTTGGCAGAGGTAATCTCATTTATCGTGCTGCCAGGTTTGGTGGTGGGATAGAAAAAAGATCCGATCTTCACACACGCACACACGCGCACTCTTGTAGCTTGAACAGGTGTGAACTTGCATAATTCTATTTATTTTTTATGCTTTGTTTGCGTTTAGTGTTCTGAAAATAAGTTATCACTGGAAGCCTGAATAAACACATTATGTTTGCCTCTGCGGCACATAAATGAATCTCACTCAATCTCTTTCTGTTTGTGCAGGGGAAGCAAAAAACATTCCTCCATATCCGGGACCGAACAGGATGAGGGACTGCTACTGCACCGTCAACCTGGACCAAGAAGAGGTCTTCAGGACCAAGATTGTGGAAAAGTCACTTTGGTGCGTTTAAAGCCCCTTTTTCCGTTGTCTTGTTTTCTTATGCAAAAATAATTAGGAAAAAGACTTTTTTTTTTCATTTAAGTGTAAGGAAGAAAACAGGACAATAGAATAGAATAACATGGCATTGCCATCCCCTCAATGCCTGGAATGTGTTTTTTTTTATCACTTATTTAAATTTTATTTAATGTAAGGCTTTCTAATATGTATAAACCCTATTTTCTTAGATTAAAGATGCACCAAACAATTCTGTTTTTGTATCATGCAACAAAGGGATTTCAATACTTAGTGTTTGAATTCAAACAAAGGCTTGTTACAGCAACATCTAAAGGTTATTTTGTTAGAAATCTGCCTCCCAGCATATTGGCCTTATCAACTCAGAGCAGGAGATGCAAGAGGCAGCCAACTTTCCGGCAGAAGAGCCGATGGAAACGGTAGCAGTGCAGAAACCGAATCACATGTTAGATTGCCATCATCTCCATGGATCACAAGCTATAAATCCAGTCAGCTCTGAATCTGCTCACACTTCTATTGTGTGCTGGGCTGCAGCTGCTCCCTGTTTTTGTTGTTTGAAACTGTAATCGTTTTTAAATTATGAAGTACGTCCTTCCTTCTTCTCTAAAGCCAGATGGAGGATAATGTGGACATTTTTGAGAGCAATAAAAGCAGCAGTTTGGTTTTGGTGTTTATAAAAGTTGTGATTTAATTAGTGTTGAGATTCCTACAGCATAACCTTAATTAACAATGCCAAGGTTTGATGGCAACCCCCGCCCCCCCCTCACCCCACCAAATTCACTGTTCTGCTCATTATGCGGTAATGATGGGAGTTGATATGTTTGCTGTGTAATAAGTCAGGCTATCTGCTCAGGTAGCCCGCCTGTTGTGGGTTTTTAGATGGAGTCGTAATAAATATGGTGTTCGTAGGTTCCCAAGTGCAGTTTTAAAAAACTTAAAAGTAACAGTTTGAAAGAAAGTGTGAGCGGTTTTATTACTCCAACATTTTACAGTGTGGTATACCTTTAAACACAGAAGTTGATGCATGGCTAGCCTTAGCAGAAAGTCTTGATTCATTTTAACAGATATTGGTAAAAGTAACAAGCTCTCGGAACAGCCCTGCTCTTCATATCTGGGCGCTATAAGCGCTGCAGTCGCTCTTTCGAACAGCTGGTGTCACTACTGTGAAAATAGAAGCACAACACAGCATCGAAGGCAGCAGAAGAAGAGTTGTTCGGAGAGTAGAGATTTTATACACAAACGTAACAAGACAACAACATTTTCACGTGGTCAGTTACATTTTCAGCCAATGTTTTCTAATATTGAATCATGTGCGTTTACATGTTATAGCTTCATTAGCACCACTAGCATGTTGTTATTATTAATATTGCTATTAAGAGTTAAAATGATCACGAGGAAACGGCAATAGTTTTAGTCCGAAATAATAGCAAAATCACCCTTTTAGTCTTTTGCTGCGCATTGTTTTGTGTGGTAAATGCAGAAAAAAAAGGAAAGACAAAGTAGCAGAAAGCTTGCATTATATTTGCGGAATGTTTTTAATTATTTGACTCTATTGTAAAACATACAAGTCTTTTAATAAAGTGAAAAACAAAAAACATTTGTCAGATCAGATGACGAGCATGAGATCTTTCAGGTAGCTCCTCAAATCTTAGTAAATTAGATAAAACGGAGTTCAAATTAGCTAGCTAGATCATTGATAAGTAAGTCATGCTCCTTCCCATTCACTCATCTTCTCCTCTGTCTGTCTTCAAGTCCGCCACGCAGCGGAAGACGTCGGTAATTAGCAGCAGCAGCGGCCCCGAGGGCTTGGCTCACGAGATTCTTATTGCTGTGATTTCTGCGGTTGTCCTTTAGGTGAGGCGAACTGTGGGAGCCGCTGAGCCTTCCAGCCAGCGGTCACAAACAGGCCTTTTTGTTGCAGGCAGACAGGCTGCAAAATCCCTTTTCTTACCGATTCGTGGAAAGACATACCTGCAGGCTTTATTTTCCATGTGGGAGGTGATTAATTGACCGAATCAATCATGTCTGAATGTTGACAAGGATGTGGTTGGGGTGTTTACACGAAGGTGAAAGTACACCTACAGCCTGGCTGCTGGTTGAGGACACTCCCAGTCACCAAGATGGGAAGAAAATGTTGCAGACGCTGTTTACAGATTAACCAGGTGATCCTTGGCTGAACTGTAACCAAGGAGACTCGGCCACTTCTTGTTTGATGGAGGAAATTCGGTTTTTCACCGTTTCAGGGACACGGATAGTTTTCGTGGGGTTGTTTTCTCCCTCCTTCATTTCCCGGTCCAGGAACAAATGCGATAAAAGTTGAAAAAAAAAATCTACCCCAAAAACTTCCCCTGTTTGGGAGGAAGGACCTTCGGAATGAACTAAATGTGCAGTTTTGTAGTGGGAGGAAACCAAACATTTCTCATGTCTCAGCATCTTATCCTCAACTTTGTGCTCTTTAAATTACACAATTTGAAAGCAGTTTTTCAACCAAATTATCCAAATTTGTCAACCTAAGTGTAAATATCTAAGACTTCTGTTATTATAGTAAAATTTGTGCAGCATTAGTTTTTCTGATACAGATTGTTTTATCTGTAGAACGACTGTCGAAGATTGTTCATCACACACCAGTTTTCCGCCTGCAGTCACTATGTAGCATTTTAACATTAATACTGCATCACGCTGATTTCGTTGTTTTTCGTTGCGACATGGACTCTGCTGTTGTGGTGGACGGAGATCTGTGTCGCCCTTCACCCAGAGAAAGACCTGTTCTGAAAACACAGACAAAAAGCAGCTGGTTTCAGGAAGTTAAAGTCCAGGAAAACAACAACAACAACAACAACAACAAAAAACTTCTCAAAGTCATAGCGGAAACAGCCTGTAGTGAATAAAGTACGGGTGCACAATTTAAGTAAAGCATATTGCAATACTGTTGCTGAATATCGCAATGACAAAAGCAATTACTATTAAGCCACATCACAAAGCATTGCATCAGATGTTGGCTTTTAAACTGACCAAATATATCATGCAGATTGTGAAAGTGCGGCACCTGACGTACGACATCCTTCAAAGTATTGCATGCAATCAGTTCTTTGGGATTATATGATTGCACACATTAAAATTGAGACGATGATTGTGATTCAATAAAATGTGCTGCTCCAGTATTTACTTGACTCATGGATGAAATGAACGAGTCTCACTACCTGTTAAAATGATCTGAAGGATGAATGACGATGTTTTTTCAGGGATTTTAGAACATATCTTAAACAAGGAACAAATTAGGTTTTGCATATTTACCAAAAATAGGATTTAGGTAGAAAAACAACAATAATGCAATTTAGTTTTTGAGCTAGCCACTGGAATTATTTCTTCAGTAATGAAAATAATATTACCAAATTTGACCGAATTAAACAAATAAGTAAAAACGTAAAATAATACGCAGAAAGTAATTAGAGTAAACTATGAGTCAGTGAGTGTTCACAATATTCTGAATCAAGCCCTTTTTTTTGCACAACAGTCTGTTGGTCTCTCAAGTGGTTTTAAACAAAATTTGAAATTAAATCTGAAGGAATAATTTATTCCGAGTGAGAGACAACGGTCTCTGGGTCTGTGGTTCACATGCTCGTCTCCACGCTCAATTGACAGGAAAAATGTCCACACAACTGCAGTTCCAAATCAACACCATTATCTTCATTTTCGTTTGTTTTCAATCATTTGTTTAAACTTTGATCTAAAAAAAAAAAAAATCAAAAAGATAAGATTAAAGGTGCTATTTTCTGGAAACTGCAGCTTCTCATTCAAGAATCCACACAGTAAACCTTGTAAGAGGAAAAGCAACGTCAACACACTGATTACTTTTTAATAAAGTGATCCGTTGCATGAGTTTCTGACCCCGGTCTGTCTCTTTCCTGCAGTCCTTTCTACGGGGAGGATTTCTACTGCGAGATCCCACGCAGCTTCAGACATCTCTCCTTCTACATTTTCGACAGGGACGTGTTCAGGAGGGACTCCAGCATTGGTGAGTCATAAGCTCATCTCTCTGTTTAATGCTCCCCTTTCCAACTCCATTGTCATCTAATACCGAGCTTAAAAATCAACTTGCAGTGAAAAATCACAGTGTTTTTTTTTTTTAGCAGCCAAAGCTAAAAACACAGGTTTTTCTAGTCGGACACAAAAAGTGAATCAACTCACTAAACACAATTTAATCCCCTTCTTATTTAATTAATTCTTATTTTAGAATATTTTATAGTCTGAGTTTTACTCACTCATCAGATGCGATCATCCCTCGGCCCTGAGAATAATCGCCGCCAATAATTACACCCTGTCTGACTGAGCCATGCTTCTCTTCCTGAGATCTGATTGGCTGCCAACAGGTGTTTGCATCCTGACGAGATCTAATTGGACGCCAGTCTCTGTCCTCAGCATGCTGAGTCAAAGATGTTTCACTGCTGGAATGGGGCTAAAAATAAAAGACGTCTGGAGGTTTACAGTCTTGTCGCTCAGGGGTTCCTGCAGTCGCTCACGTTTCTCTTTGTTCAGGATCCAGCTGATGTCAGTACACCAGAGGCAGTGCGCCCTCAGCAGCTCCTGCCAGTGCTAACAAGCTCAAACTTTAAACATCTCGAGTCTCACAGTACCTCTCAGCAACATGCAGCAAATCTGAGTCAGCAAGATGGCTGCAAGCCCCGTTGTGAGCTTTGGTTTGTCTCCAGCAAGCCATCTGCAGACATGACATGGTGGAGTTCGCAAAATAAAAATCAAAAGTCTTTTGAGTAAGCGGGAAGAAAATGACAAGATTACAACCAAGATGATATTTAACTTTTAGAGAGGTTAAGAGTTTTGCTACGTTTTTGTCTGGTACAGTTTTATGATGCAGAAAAAAAGCAGAACCAGGGAGATGGCATTAGCTGTTAGATTGACATTGAAATTTGTTTCAATTTCAATGTCAATGTCGATTTTCTTGATGTAGCACGAGTTTAAAATTGCACCAAAGTGCTGCAATAAAAACGATAACGCAATGGAATAAGTTGATGAAAAGAGAAAGAGAAAAAAAAATAATATTACAAAAAAAATAAGAGTGATAATAAGTAAATAAAATAAAAATATAACATCACAGCTGAAAAGTTCAGTATCAGGCCCCAATTAAATGCCAACAAATGAAAATAGGTTTCAAGAAGCGATTTAAAATGATCTAAAAGTGTTTTGCTAAAGTTTTGTGACTTTTACCACATCATCTCCCACACTCACTGTTACTTTGTTTTTGTTGTAATGTCCTGGGTAAAACAAACATCTAAGAAGTATTATTTTATACTAAAAAAAATTTGGGGAAAAAAGGCTATATTTAATCTGAGCTCTTATTCAACAGGTAAACAGTTTGGTGTAAAGATGAAGTACATTCTTTATGAAATCATTGATGTTACACATTTCCCCCTAAAAATTAATGTTGTTTATTTTTATGGTTGGTTAGTGTGTCTCAGAATTTATAACTCGTAGTTTCCTTTGGGTATATTTATGGTGTGCCACTTTAAAAAATGGGGGGGAAAACACATGAGAACATAAATACAATTCAATGAAGGCAGATTTGTCTTGAAGTTTAGAAAACAGCAAGAAGGAAATCCAGTTAACCACTCAGCTTTACAACTGAGACTGGAATACAAAAAGCCTAAGAAATGGCCAAAAATGATAATACCTCCACAAACAGCTGCAGCTAAATTTTCAGTGTTTATCTCTCCTTCTGCAACAATAGAGGAATAATAATTTACCAGTCGATTTTTCTGTGTGGCCTATGACCTTTCATTGCTCTCTTATCTTAATAATCCCTGTGTGTTTGCGATGAGTGGAAGTTTCTCTGTGGTTTCGGGTGTGTCGGTGTGACTCTAGGAATCTAAGTGGGTTTGATCACTTACCACAAACTGACATATCTTCACAACTCCGCCCCGATGGTGTGAATGATTGCAGGTGGCACGGTTTACTTTCTGGGGTTATCTCCAGGCCACCACAGCGCATGTTGTGTGTACTTTTTCTCCAGGTGCCTGTTTGGGTTACGCAGAGATGGATGGATGGATGGATGGATGTGTGAGGATTTACAGAGCGTGAGCAGACATGTGAGCGCTGTGCGTGGGCCTTAGTCGAGCTTTTGCTGTAGATTAAATCTGAACACGTAGGCTTTTTTGGAAAGCATAAAGTGAGTTGCGTTTGGAGCTCATTTGTCTTTGTTTGCTGACGTGTGTGTGTGTGTGTGTGTGTGTAGGCAAAGTTGCCGTGAAGAAAGAGGACCTGCAGAAATACCATGGGAAAGACACCTGGTTCCAGCTGCAGCCTGTCAGCGCTGACTCAGAAGTGCAGGTCAGTACAGAGAGAAAACAGAATCAAGCTTTCCAAACACCAAGCGGTTTTTCCTCTTTGTTTTTTCTATCACAAAGACTCACTCGTTGTTTGTTTTTATACTCGGACGGAAAAGTATGACATGAATATGTAAAATATATTCACTGCTAAACTTTTTGACCAGCTTTTTTCAGTGAGCATCAAGTGCATGATCTCTACGTTCATGTGTAAAATCTCTGAGTCTGTAATTTACTTTTATTTTACTTCTGAGTCGCCAGGCTTTTCTGCACTTATGTGCTGTTGATCACAATATATGGAAGTGTTTTATGTATTTTTTTTTTGTCCTTTACCTGACAATTTTCTACATTTCTGTCACATTTTGCCATGTAACTATGGCCAAAAAAAAAAAAGTAATTCCGGCTTAAAAACACATCCAAAGACAGCTGCCAAATAAAGGCCATTGTAGCGGACAAAACATCATAAAAAAGTACAAATAACACACATCCAAAGAAAGGAATAAACTAGTGTTGAGTCATGTTGGCTGACGGTATGGAATCAATAAAATGAAATCAATAAAATATTCTAAAAATAAAAGTATTTTGGCATCAACAAGGGGAAAACTCAACACCAGAGGGTCAACAGAAAAATGACGCTTCTCTTACATCCTGTTTCGGTTCTTCAGCTATTTCCTACTTCTCAAAAATGAATGACGTGTAAATAAGTTTAAGAACATCTATTTTTTTTTGTTTTGTTTTTAGGTCAGAATTGCCTTTTGTCTCATCACAGTCAGCTACAAAGATTAGACTGAAAGCTCAGGATACAGCAGCA
This sequence comes from Poecilia formosa, assembly GCF_000485575.1. Lineage (NCBI taxonomy): Eukaryota > Metazoa > Chordata > Actinopteri > Cyprinodontiformes > Poeciliidae > Poecilia > Poecilia formosa. The sequence goes on from NW_006799999.1 coordinate 1,570,989, forward strand.
GCCAACCAAAACTGAACTGGCACATCCTCCCATTTCATGATCTCTAGATGCCGGGTTCCAGTGAAAGTCACAGTTGATCTAAACTGCATTACTATCATACAACGCTTCGGGCCTGCTTATATGACAGATTTGTATTTCTGCTGCATTTGATCTTTTAATTATGCTTCCAGTTCCTCTGTTAAATGTAACATATAATAGGCCCCTGGGGTTGTCACTCCTTAACTCTGGAGAAATCTCTGGTTTCTTTCAAATAGCTGTAAAAGAGCAACTTATTCAACTGAACTTCTTTGTGAATATTACATCATGTTCTTAACCAGGCCATGTGCTTGTAGTGTATTTATGAAGCTGTATTTATGAAGCCTCGGATCAGGACATTTAAAAGGCTGCGTCACCGATATCAGAAACTCACTTTAACATGAGCTTGAACATCATTCGCTAGCTAAAAAAAACAAAACAAAAAGAAGCTAAAATATTCCACACAACAAACAATTTCTTCTGAATTTCCCATATCAAAGCAGGAATCACCCAGTGCCTCGCATGCATACAGGATATGCACGTGTGTATTTGTACGATGCTGTGTCTGTGTGTTAATGTTGGGCGTCGGGACAGAACCCAAACAAACACAGCCTGTGTGCACCTGAAACATTCAAATGTGCAGGGTCAAAGTCACATGGATCTCTCTGTGTTTTCTGTGGAAATAATAATAATAATAAAAAAAAAAAAACATCCACTGACCTTTGTCACTTTCTGTTCGTGAGCAGAAGAGGAAAAATATGCAAAACCTTCTAGATCATCTTGAAAGAGGCCAAGTTTATTTCCTTTTCTGTTCAGAATGATCTGATTACAAACAAATTAGTTGTAATCAGAGGACTTGTTAGAGTGCAACATTCAAACCAGTTTTGAAATGCATATTTATCCAATGGCAGCCTTTGCTGTCATGTCGAACAAAACGACATCGTAAAGCCTCAAACATTTCAGAAGCTGTTGGTAAGGCAACGTCAGTAGGAGGAACTCTCAGTATTTTTGCATCTTCCTCCAGCCGTATCCTGCTATTCTTCCTTTGCAAAATAAAAACTAAAACTCCTACTTTTTCATTCAAATATGTGATTGTGAATTGTAGTTGCTTGCAGTAAGAATGAAATAGAATGAAAACATAACCCTCCTTTTTGGTCCCACAGCTGGCAAAGTGCAATGTCGTTGAAAAATTGATGTCTAAATACAAGCAACCAACCCACCACACCCTCCCTTCTCCCTGCCCCCCTACACACACACACACACACACACACACACACACACACACACACACACACACGCACACACGCTGTAATAACACTCAGTAGAAATGACTAACAGACTATCAGATGGCATGAACTTTGAAATAAACAAACATAAATACAAAATCCCGATATGTTAAGTGTTAAATATACAAACCTGAAATTTAAGAACAGGCAAGATTTTCAAACTCAACAACATTGTGTGACATGTACAGAAAACGAGTACAAATCAAGTAATGCACTTAAGTATGAGGTGACATTGTACTTTTGCAGTGTGTTGTGGTCCTTTGGGAGCTGTGCTGGTTGTAAGTCCGACCATTGAAAGGACAAACAAAAGACTTTCAGCAAAAATGAAAGGACATTTTTTTCCTGATTAAATATTTTTCCAAACATTAAACCGGCTACATTTGAACCATTCCCATTGCTAGCTTTTTTTCTTTTTTTTTCTTTTTGGAGAATTAAGGTTTAATTTGCAGATAAATCGTCTGGGGTTAAACTATCTTGGTCTCAAGACCTAAAATCAAACCATGACTTGGTTTTAAACGTTTGAAAAACAAAACAAAACAAAAAACTATTGAGACGACATATGTGCTTGCAGCTTCCGAAAAGAAAAAAAAAAAATCTTCCAGTTATTAAGTGCTGAGTGCCTTTTCGCCACTTTCATTCATTGCGCTTTGTTTGCTGCGTGAGCAACATTTTCTGCCGTTCACTATTCAGCACTGTCAGTCACCCACACTCGCAGACACAGAGTGAACAGTGAGCAGTAACATCTGCAGACAGATGGGTGTGTGTAGCCCCGGAGCAGCGATCTGAAACAGAGACACATTCATCCGCGGAGCTGGGGAAGAGGAAGGATGCGTGAGAGAGACACATCTCTGAGAGAAAAGCGAAGGAGATGGATCAAATGAAGTAGGAAGATAGAGTGTCTCTCTTCTCTGCTCAATAGAGGACGCATTGTTTGGCCTGTGCATGCATACATGTGTGCGAGCGTGCGCATGTGTGTGTGTGTGTACCCGTCGTTTGAATGTCCCAGAAGCAGCAACGCCTGTGAGTTTGCATACTGATGCTGTTAATTAATGGAGCTTTTCTAGACAGCTGCAGCACTACACTGTCATTATGTTATTAATCCAATCAATTCAGAAGGAAAATATCTCCAGCATGACGACCAGCCACAGTTATTCTGCTTCACTGTCAGGGGTGGGGGGGATTACCGCTTGTTTACAGCTGAGTAGCTTTGATTAATAAAGAACCAAACAGAAACACACAAATCTTGAAAGAAGAAATATTGTCTGTCGGCGTGTTAGATGATTTCTTCATCAGCACGATAGTGCGCTTCGCCATGTTTTATGACCGGCTCAAAACTGTTTAATCGAACGTCTCACAGTACGAAAACAAGTCTGTAGATTAGAAAATGCCGTACGTTGTTATTAGATTCAATAAAAATATGTACAAATGATGTGCCACGATTGTCGGCAGGCTTTGTAGGGGTGTGTAGAAAGAATAAAAATGAACTGAAATCGGGAAATTTTCAGATTGAGAAATTTTAGATGTGCATCTCATTTAATTGTGAATTTATCCTGTAATTCAGCAAAATAAAATGTTGGAGAGTAGCACCGAAGAGTGGCACCTCTAACTAAAAACCATGATACCCCATCTGCTACACGCTCAGGTTATTTGGGAAATATGCCATTAAAAAGCCATTTCTGTCCTACCACCACAAAAGTAAACATGTGGCATTTGATAAATGCTGCTTGAACTTTAACGTGACATAAGTGCTTTGGTAAAATGAGCCTAATTTTGACCTTTTTGATAATAAATACTACAGGTAGATGGACTGTGTAAAACATCAGGACAATTTATATAAAAATCTTATTTTCTCTACAAAAAAAACAGAAAATGGATCATCAACAGGGTAATGATCCAATCCAGCATGGCCGCCTGTCAGAACTAAATCCCTTTAGGGTGAACTGAAGAGAAGAGGATCCTGGACTCAGGATGACCGAGAGAGAGGAAAGGTCAACAGTGCCTTTCTTTGTTTGCTTCCAGGCCCAGTCTTTTGAACTGTTAAAGTTCTGATAGTAAAGGTGACAATATAAGAGGAGTACAGGAGACCAAAAGGTCCAAAAAAGGGGTTGAGGATGTTATCCGCATATTCAGAGTCTATTTCCGCCTCACGTGACTTATAGCATGAAGTAAATTAGACGTTGGATTATGTTTGTGTGTCTTACAGGGAAAAGTTCACCTTGAGCTGCGCCTGAGTGAAGTTATCACCGACAGTGGAGTGGTCAACCATAAACTGGCCACACGGTGAGTCTCTGTTTTATTGCTTAGCAATCGTTTAAAATACCATTTTGTTAATTTATAAAACTTGTCACATTTTTTTTGATAGTCCAGTACAGTCACATTGGACCTACAGTTCTCTGCATTGCAAAACCATTTTATCATTACATTTTGTTTTTTCCCCCTTTCTTACGACTGTTATTGCTCATAATGGAAATTTGAGGGCAACAATGCACTGACTAGCTCATTAAAACATCTTATCTTACAACCACACAGAATAAGCAAGATGGGGATGATGACGTTGGCAGATTGGAACAAAGCTCCAAAGGTTTAACTTAAAATTTCCCAAATCAAAAGTCGTAATATGAGAAACCTTGTTTTAGGGTGCTGTGGTGGCGCAGGGGCAAAGCACAACCCACATATAGAGACCTTAGTCCTCGTGCCAATAGTCGCAGGTTCGATTCCCAGCCTGGTGACATTTGCCGCATGTCTTCCCCCTCTCTCATTACCCTATTTCCTGTCAAGCTACTTTCAACTAAAAGCCACCAGAGCCAAAAAAAAGATTTTTTTGACTGTGTTGTTCCTTCTTTTACCACATTTCACAATTACTGACCTGCAGTACTGGAACTTTTCTGCATATGTCAGGGAAATACTTCTCCTCTTTATCATCACTGGTTCGTTGTCACATTCTGATCCCTGTTGCTTACTGGCAGCCAGTAAGCAACAGGGATGTGTAGTGTACCAAACAAGAATAGTCTCTTTTAAAAACAAGCATAAAATATTCTGTCAGTTGCTAAGAGCTGAGTGCAGAGCATCGAGTGGTCTTCCAGCTCCTCGTGTTACTGTAGGGTTCCCAGCAGTGATTTATGCTTGCTGTGCTGCAGTCATACTTTGAAACAGCAAGGTTTGCAATATTTGGCATTGTGGTGGTTTTGCTGCAGAATGCTTTACTTTGCTTTTGCACTGCTTGGCCTTATGACTGGAAATGAGTTGTTTTCTGATTTTAATTATAATTTTTCTACGTTTTTTTTTTTTCTCAAAAATGCGTTGGTTGCACTCTGTGTGCGTAAGGTGCGATTGTTTTTTTTTTGGTACATTTCAGAGGAACCGGCGTGAATGGGATGAATGACACAGCCGTCGATGGGTTGTTGTGTGTTAGCGTGTGCTTCCGCAACGAGCAGTAAAGAGGTTTGATGATGAGCCAGTTGGCTCTGCTCCCAGATCACATATTGGTAAGGAGCTTAGAGCGAAGAGCAGCAGGTCATCTCGTCAGATTTCTCTAGAAAGACACGTGAGAGCGAGGTGAAAGAGCTGCTGCCTGCATTCAGCCCCACAAACCAAAGAAATCATTCACACATGTAGGCTCATTCAGAAGATGAGAAAACGGAACTGAATTAGCCACAGACGTGATGTCTTCATCATTTGATCGTCACATTTGCATATTTAGATTAGTTTTCTCTTAATAAAAATAATACCTTGACTCTTCGAAGCCACATCAAGGGATTATTTTGGAATATGCAAATTACCAACGCTTAGAATATCTCCAACGTCTGCCAACTTTGACTATTTGTTTGTTTGTTGTGATTATGATTTTGTCTTGGTGCTTCAAGAAACTTTGTTCATAGAACAGAAAGCTTTAGAAATGGTTGGATGTGGTGATTAATTCAAGACTCGTTGTATGACAGAGGGTTAAAAAGAGCAACATTAATGTTTACGAGGTTTTACAACTGGACTTTTCATTGTCTTAATAAATAGAAAGGGCCAAACAGAGACTATTAAAGTGAAAATAATTATAAAGTATTCATGCCCTTTTTATAAACTTTATGAGCAAATAAATCTTTGAAGTCTGAACTTTTGAAACTGAACATTTTGACCACTTATCCAATTCCAAATGGGAATTGGACAAACAACTAACCTCCAACACAGTGTTAATGAGAGGAACATTTTCTCAACATGGCTGCCTTTCTCAACACATTAGACAAATAGTAATATTTCAATTGATATCACTATTCCCTTTCAAAATGTGTCCATAATTTTAAAATATACTAACATTTTTTGAACAAGGTAAAAGTTGTTGGTTGCTTTGGGTTTGGGGTGTTTGTTAGCACAAACGCATGCAAATCAAGCATTAACTGATTTGAGAAACCACAGCAGCAGCAGCAGTGGTTGTTTCTCACTTTAAAATAAGAGCTATGTGTTAAGCTTTGATATACCACAGTGTTAGAGCTGTACAACAAATGAAATTGAAGTAATCATTGCAATATCAGTGTGCAATGTTCTAATCACTACAGACTGCTTTGGTAACATTAGCATATTGCATGTTCATCCAGTTGGACGGACTTACTCAGTAAGATCAGTCAGAGGGACGGGAGCCTTATGATAAAAGACATAAAGAGCTGCCGAGAAAAATTTGGGAAAATTTAGGTTTATATATTGCAGTTTTCAGCAGTAGCATCTCAGTTGCAGGTTTTCCGAATTGTGAAGCCATCAAAACATACAATTTAGTCAATACTATGTCAAACATTGAATTCCACTTATGAAAGATGATCATATCTAGTTGTAGAATACATTTTTGACTTTTTATCTCATATGTTTGATTTTCAGGCAGTATGGAAACTTACAAAAAACTTCACTTTTCTTATCTGGGGAGTAAAGAGCAGAAAAACATACCTGGAGAGTCATTGTTAATGATACATCATGAAACAGTGAGTTTGAAAAGGGGTAAAAAAAAATTTCAGCAATTACATTTTCCCCTGGTATTATTTTCATCTTGGTGCTTTCAATGTTTCAGGCTCTGACAAATTTCAATCAACACTAGTCCCAAAAAAAACCACACACTGAATTTTGCAGCACAACAGTCATGCCACAGTCACAGAGAAGACCTCTTGTCGGTGCCATCAGTGTCTGTCAAAAAAAATGACTGAAAAGCCAAATTTTGATTTCTTTCAGACTAACAACTTTAACATTTGGATCAGATAAAGAACATCCCGTTTGTCTTTAGAAGCAGTTTCAATAATTTGCCAACTCTGCGTGAACATCTCTTGCTTCTATTTTTGCATTTTGAAGTTGAACTTCCAAGTGGTGGAGAAAGATTTGGATTTTCCAGTACATAAAATGTTTCTCAGTCGACGTGTCTTGTCTTTCTCTTTTCTTGACAAGTTACAGTTTGTTGCTGATTGTTCTGGTTGCCTCGTCATAGTTTGGATCTTAGTGTCTTGTGAGTTTCGTTTACTGTAGATTGCTTTAGATTTCATTTTCGTTTTCCAACCCTCAACCACAAATGTCACTGACTCAACTAAGTTCCCCTTCCTCCTGAGGTTTTTGCTTCAGTCTTCCGCCCTGTCGCCCCCACCGAAAAAAAAAACAAAAAAAAACTTTCTCCAGCATTTATGTCTTGTGTTTCATTGCTAAATAAAAAAAAAAGAAGTGATAAATGAAAACAAAGAAAGATCTTTGTGCTGGAGGTTGCTGCTCTCATCAATGTGACATGGCAACACTGACCCATAATCAAGTGTACTTTATAATTGCAGGTTTGTTGAAGGTAGCGGGGAAGCTTGTGAAGTAATTCTTCACCTCTTTTCTATTTTTTTTATCTTTGAGTAATTGCCTCTGACAGGAACCGTGGGTGCAGAAGCACATTAGCCTAGAATGAGTAATGTTGACTATAACAAACAAGTCTGCTTGGCTGTCTGGTCTGTCAGAGCTCACGGCCGTGATGACAGAAAGAGGAGGCTGGATGTATTGTAGGCCAAGCAGGGGTTATATAAACCAGCTTACTGGACAGGAAGTGCTCCAGCATTAGCCAAGCTTAACCAGGCACACACCTTCCTCCTTATTACAGACGTGTGTGTGTGTGTGTGTGTGTGTGTGTGTGTGTGTGTGTGTGTGTG
>NW_006799999.1:1578442-1602686 GCF_000485575.1 Poecilia formosa
GTGTGTGTGTGTGTGTGTGTGTGTGTGTGTGTGTGTGTGTGTGTGTGTGTGTGTGTGTGTGTGTGTGTGTCTTGCGTGTGCGTGTGTGTGTGCAAGGAGGATTGCGCAAGCTGCTCATGTGTGTCAGTCCAGCTCTGGGAAGCGCTGTAATTTGCTGTTTAATTCGTCATGTTGTGTGTGTGACTCGCGGTGCATCACAGTGACACACAGGAAGTGATTGGTCCTCCGGGGTGCCCTGTTTGGGTGCTAATCCCCTTACAGCATGATGTCATGGTGCAGCAGGTCAGCCTCTATCCAGACAGGCATACATTCAAAGTATCTGTGGCACATGCGTACAAGTGAAAGATGGGTATTTTTAGGGCTTTTGAACAAATAAGGCCGCATTGCATTCAATAAAAAAAACATTTCAGCGCTGCTGTCTAAAAGCTTTTTTTCTAGACCTGTAACATGCTTGAAGTGAGACGAATGCAGGAATTTAATATTCTCTCGAAGCCTCCAGGATTTTTATTTTTTTGTTGTTGTATTAATTGAGAAAGGAAGGAGTTTTTTTCTTCTTTGCAGCAGACAGTTGCAGTTGTTGGTCACTGTTTGCTTGTCTAGCATTGTCTTCGTGGAGGTTGGACTACACAAAGTTCTAGATAAGGCCCTTTTTTGTAACTGCGGGCGGATGCTAGTCTCGCTTTAAGTACTTTTGAATTTTGTTGCCATTTTGAGTGCCTGTGGGATTTATCCAGACTCAATTTGATCATTATTTTACATAATAAAGCTGAGTTAAGCCATTTTTAGCACATGAACTCACCACAGCTCCAGTGTTATCTATTAATAAAGTGATTATACCCCAGTCTTCAGCGCAGACAGTGCAAGATTGGAAGCTCACAGCTCTAATCTATCTCTTCGCTTGCGCAGATAGCAGGGACTTTGTTATCGTCTTGTTTCCTGGCACGATATTCTGTCTTCTGCTGTACAGGAGGATTGATGGAAGTACAGAGATCACATGTGGGAAGCAGGGAACCAAAAAGCTCTGCAGAAGGCCGTGATTCGGCTTTGACTCGCAGTGGAAACTGCAAAGCCCGTTACTGTTTCATCATACTTTTAGCTGTGTAATAATGTGAAATTAAATATTGACTTAAGGGTCTTCAGGAGGAATTTTGAACCACTTAACCCGGTAAGATCTGGAGCAGGCAGTGTGAGACTCCTGCCCAGTATTGTGCTGATGCGTCAACACCTATTTTTAACAGAGTGTTGGAGTGCCAAGGCCTTCCAATCGTCAATGGACAGTGTGATCCCTACGCTGCTGTATCCTTACTCGGTCCTTCGAGGTGAGCCTGGCTACGGTTTTATATTCATCACTGGTCTGAATTGGGAAGACAACGCTTTATATATTTCTTTGCGTTTGTTCTGTAACTCAGGTCAGAGGCCAAGAAGACCAAGGTTAAGAGGAAAACCAACAATCCCCAGTTTGAGGAAACTTTCTACTTTGAGGTTGGTTAAGATAAATTCGCTCTTTACAGGTGCGCTTTTACGGTGGATGCCGGCAAACTAATCCTGAGTAAAAATAACAGTTTCATTGCATTAACACAATAATTTAAAACAAAAATGTTGGACTTGTCGTATTGCCCAGTGACCCAGTTGTCTGTGGGCCGGTTTTCCGGCCCACAGACAACTGTCTGTCGGTTGTCTGCAGCCCTTGGAGGGCTGCAGACAACCGACTGCAGCCCTCCAAGGGTCACACAACCCAGTCGACTGATTGGGGGACACATTAGTATGAAGCCACATTAGGCGCAGGCCCAATGTTTTTTTTTGTTTTTTTTTTACACCTTAGAATAATTTTAGTTAACTTTAAGACTTTGTGAACCGGATCATTTACATTTCTTTGTATCTCTACAACCATATCTAAGATTTAAGAGATTGAAATTGACCGTAACCCAGTCCTTGAGCAGCACATAAATATTTGGCTCGTCTTGGGCTCATTCCATGCATTGCTTTGGTGTAGAGTGCTTCAGACTGTATCTTGCGGTTTTCTCTTTTGCAACCTAGCACAAAGCAAAAACAGAGACTAGTGATCACATGGACATAAAGCGTTCTTCATCTGATTGCGTGCTCTGGACCTGAACATCTGCTCTGTGCTCCAGTACTTCACATTATGGGATGCTGTTGTGGTCATACAAAGAAATTAGTGGTTCTGAATGACTTTTGTAGCAACTATGACGAGAATACAAATACATTTTAAATTATGAAGTCTTTAATGCAGAAAACATTCAGTTAATGAGATTTGAAATTAAAGTCACGCTGAAAAATCAGCATAAATGAATGCATAAAGTAAAGTTATATTTATTCTTACATTTCTGCATAATACAGTAAATACCGTTATATTCACTTCTGCTCTGTCCCTGTTGACCCTCGCTTGCTGCAGCGCCGCACTGACATTTTTCTTGAGCTCCGCCCTCTGGCCTCCGCGCTGCAGCTCCAGTTGGACAAGAGTATGATTGATTCAGACAAACCAAACAATCTGGCCCATTGATTTCCGACAAGACCGTCTTATTTCTTTCTAATTGCCACATGAACAGACCTACAGATACTCCGGGGTGTTTCCTGAACAAATCCTCTCTTCTCAGTCTCACTGATGCAGAAATGTAGCTCGTCTCTACTCTTTGTATCCCTTAACTGCGTTGTTTTCTTATCAGTGTGGATCATCACCAAAAGTCTTAGCTGACATGTTTAGGCTTCTTGAATCTTTTAAGCGTAGTGGTCGATCTTTGGATCTTAATTTGACGCATGTTTGTAGGTTACGCGGCCACTGAGCTACACGAAGAGACAGTTTGATGTTGAAGAGGAGGACGTTGACAAACTGGCTCTGAGGTGAACCTTTTTCTCTCTTGACGGACTTAAAACTGGACTTTTCACTTTGAGTTCCAGTGACAACATATTGCTTATGTTCAGGGTGGATCTGTGGAACGCCAGCAACCTGAAGTTTGGGGACGAGTTCCTGGGTGGGGTGCGAGTCCCCCTGCGGGTTTTGGGCCAAGCTGGAGTGCACGATGCCTGGTGAGACGGACAAATTTTCGTCACTCTGAGTCCATATGATGAATTTGTTGATTAAATTCTCTGTTTAAGACTCGATTAAAAAGTGTTTAACATCGTCTAATTGCTTTTATTTAAAATTTAAAAAAAGCAGCTACTGCTACTCTCTTGTTATCTATCCAGCCATAGAAAACTCTGGTGACTCTGGCGCTTTATCTGACATCTTGCTGAAAGGACTTTAAATTAGAAGAATGGTATGATGGAAAATATTAGCAGCCTTGGTTTTTTTGACGCCAATAACTGTCCCAGAATTGTTGAAAAGGATTTTCTGTCCTAAAAAACACATTCAGCAGCTTAAATGTCTCCTCCTAATAATATGAGGAGAGTAAATATTTATTTTTTTAATGTTAATAATTTGAGATCAAGTTCAAAATCAGAACAAATATGGAAATTTTGATTTGATTTTAGCTCATCTTTTTTAGGTCTAAACCATCTGCATTTGTTGTTAAAACTCTGTATGTATCACAGTTTGGTGCTAACTGTGGTTGATGACATTTTCCACAAATATCTTCGGAAACCATCTGGTGTGGTGAGCTGAAAGTGAAAAACAAAGACAACACTTCTAATGAATTTCCCCTTTGTTCAAATGCTCAACAGCCATCATTAGACATGACTAAAGGGCTCAACAAAAATAATCGAGAACCGACTGTTTTTGAGGCAGGCAGCTTGTAAAATGGAGCCTCAAGTCCAGTGTAGAAATATTAAAACTGAGACTGGTTTGAGTCTTGGGTTTCATCCACACTTCAGATTTACAGCAAGTGGCCTAAAAGGAGCTGTACAACCTGTCCTCAGGTAAATGGACTGGAAAAGCCTCCAGGAAGCTGCTGGTGCTTTGAACAAATTTATTTTGACTCATCAGTGTGGTTTTCGTGTCCTGACTCAGATTTTATTTTAATTCCTGCCCTTTAGGTACTTTCTGCTACCCAGGGAGAACGGAGGGAAGTCCGTGAAAGTGGAAGACCTCGGCTCTCTGCGTCTAAACATCGTTTACACTGAGGACCACGTCTTCCCCTCCGAACACTACACTCCCCTCAGAGATCTGCTGCTGCAGTCTGCTAACGCGGAGGTAACGTGAACGGCGCCGCCCGGCCCCCTACTCCGCCTGCATTTTAAACCCCGCTGTCTTGTTTTCTGAACCTCCGCGATGTGCCTCTGTCCAGCCTGTGTCAGCGTCCACCGCACACATTCTGGGGGAAGTGTGTCGAGAGAAGCAGGAAGCTGCCATCCCGCTCGTGCGTCTCTTTCTTCATTACGGCAAAATAGTGCCTTTCATCAGTGCCATTGCTCATGCAGAAATCAACCGCACACAGTGAGTGATTCCAGTACGGACAGCGGGAACGCAATACCGCTCGTCCTCTAGCTTTATGATTGGCTTGCAACAAAAAATATCGCCGCATCTATTCAGAATCCCAAGGTTGTATATTGAGGATTTTCAATTCATTTTGTATCAACACACGTTTAATTACAGACGTGGTAGAAGTCCAGCTGTGGGGAAAATATTTTTTTTCCTGCCAAAATGGTTCCACCGTAATAAGATTTACCTTGGATATTAAATTACTACATGGTTTATTTCTCCTTGGATTTGTACTCTGTAAAAAAAAAACAATAAAAAAAAACACTTTTTTTATGAATAGGGATCCAAACACCATTTTCCGGGGAAACTCGCTGACTTCGAAGTGTATCGATGAGACCATGAAGCTGGCTGGGATGCACTATCTGCAAGTTACGCTAAAACCGATCATAGACGAGGTATTAAAACACCTTTCATTTTACTGTCCCTTTCAAAAGTATTTTAAAAGACATTTTTAAACTGGAAATCTTTTCACATTTCTTCACCTTACAAATAAAACTGTGAATGTTTTTAATATGGATTCCGTGTAATAGTGGAGCACTGGAGCATAATGGAAAGAAAATCATGGTTTTCAGAATGCATTTTGTATGCAGCCCCCTTTACTGTGATGCCACTAAATAAACTCCAGTGAAGCACATTGCAATTTCACTGACCTTCATGTTTGTAATGTGAAAAAGTGGGTAGAAGTTTAAGGTATGAATGCATCTGTCTTTTTTAGGTCTACATGTCTGAATATCTGTCTTAATAGCATACTAACTCTCTTTCCCACAGATTTGCACAGAACACAAATCTTGCGAAATCGACCCCGTCAAGCTCAAGGAGTCGGAGAACTTGGAGACAAACAGAGTAGGAACTCAAGTTTGAAGCAGTCTGTCTGTCTGTCTGTCTGTCTGTCTGTCTGTCTGCGCTTCCATCGCTGTGCTATCCGGCCACTCTAACCCGACTTTTCCTCCTCCTCAGGAAAACCTTCGCCAGTACGTGGACCGCATCTTCAACGTCATCACCACTTCCGGCGTCCGCTGTCCCACTGTCATGTGCGACATCTTCTTCTCCCTGAGGGAGTCGGCTGCCACTAGGTTTCAAGGTGAACTCACTTTGTAACAGCTTCTGAGAGATGCAGGAAAACTGGGAATAAGCAACGGGAAGCGGAGGGTAGTAAAATAGCAGGAAGTGGAAGACTTACAAGGACACTAAGTGTACATGCAGTGGGTAACGAGAACTACTTTTATGTTTGCTCTCTGTCCCAAAACCACTGAGGTGTTTTCAGGAAAATTATGGAATCATTTCATTAGACTCTGGTGCCCCCTGTTGGCCATCATGAGCCACTGCAGTCGCAGGAGAAACAGTTGTTTCTGTCTCCAACTGTAGTTCGTTTGTGCTTCTTAAGTACGTCATAAAATTAGGAAAGCTCTCAAAGATGCATGATGCGATCCATCTTCGTTTTTTATAAGCAAAACCTGCCAAAATTTCATGTTTTCTGTGTGGCCAGTGTACTCCGTAGTCACTGGAAACACAATCTGTTTCCAGTAAACAAAGCATCACACAGTTCGCAGCACGTTCCTTCCCCTCGACACTGACGAAAATGTGTGTAAAACATGCCTGCTGTTGTCTCCTCTCCTATCCAGTTGACCAAGATGTCCGATACACGGCCGTCAGCAGCTTCATCTTCCTGCGATTCTTTGCGCCGGCCATCCTCTCACCAAACTTGTTTCACCTACGGCCCCATCACCCCGTGAGTCGGATATTTACTGCTAACACGCGCTCTGTTTGCGCCTTCATTTGCATCTGAAGCGAGCGCTGGTGGAAGCGCTCGCAGAAAAGCAAAGGATTTAACTTTATTTCTTTGATGTTTGCGGAACCGGGTTGGGGAGAGAATTTAAGCGAAATGCTTCGAATCACAGTTGGGTAGGATAAATAATAATTTTAGTGTTTTGCGTCTGTAGGATCCCGCCACTTCAAGAACCCTCACCCTCATCTCCAAGACAATACAGACTCTTGGAAGTCTCGCCAAGTCTAAATCTGTGAGTTGCTCTGCATCAACCTGGTTCTGTCTAGCACTCTTAAGCTATTCAGCTCAAAACAAAGACACCAACTTCTTACTTCCTGTCTCCTTTTTATCCCACTTTTGTGTGTGTTTGTTTTCTTTTCAAGGCCAATTTCAAAGAGTCCTACATGGCTGCGTTTTACGACTACTTCAATGAGCAGAAATATGCAGATGCTGTAAAGAATGTGAGTGTCTGCTTCTTCTCTCAGACACTTGGCAGACTGTTCAGTGACACTGGCTTTTATGTGGGATGAGTTAGAAGAAAAACAGTTAGATGGGAAATGATCTGCATTTTTAAAAACACGTCCACGATGTGACGGAGTAGCAGGGCTTCTTGGTGGAAAAGCAATACATTTGTGTGAATGGAAAAGAGGTTTATTTATGGAGTTTGTTACTCATCACATTGTCCAAACATTTTATCCATCCATAGAACTAGATCTTCCATTATTTACTCTTTAGAGGTTGGCTAAAAAAAAACACTGAAGAGTTTACCTTTGGAAATAATGCTAGCTTGACATAAAATATATGAAAGGAGCGCTGGGAATATCTGGGATTTGACCGAACGCATCCTTCACTTGCCTTCACAGTTTCTGGACCTGATCTCCACTTCTGGCAAATGGGATCAGAAAAGCATTGAAACACCGATCATGCTCAAGGAGGGGTAAGGAGACGCGTCAATGTTGTTTTTTTTAATGTGACTTTTATGAAAGCATTACAAATACACATGTCAGATGTAAAGATAAGCCATGAAGCTGTTGCAAAATTGTTTCTTAGCTTTAGACACGACAGCAAGCAGAGTTGGAGATGGATTTTAGGACTAGCCGCACTAACGAGTGAAATTAAATCAATTTTAAGCCGCAGTTGTCAGCCGCAGTTTGTTCACCTCAATATTTCTCTGAATGTAAAGAAAGCAGATGGCAAGATGGCTGCCCATGCTCAACTTCAGCCACAATATAAGAAGACGAATGCGTTACAGAAGCTGTAGTCCGTATTAGTTTTTTTTTTTTTCTGGTTTCACTTGATGACATGTCGTGGTGTTGAGCAACGTAGCTAATTAGGGCTTCCTTAAAAAGATACACAGACTAATCATTTAATAGAACTTTATTTAATTTAAATAAATGTACTTAATTTATGGATTCTGTTACCTTTCAGTCATTTTCTTCTAATGTCTGAATTAAAAAGAGAAAATGAGTGGAAACAGGAACCACGGCAGAGTTTAGCTCTGAAACATGAGGCAAAGCACAGATCCTCTTCCATCAACACTCCCAGTAGCTGTTGATCTGTAATCACTAACAAGGTCAGACCCTGACTCATCAACAACCCCACCCTCTTGTTTTTCTGCTCCCGGCCGTAGGAGTGTAAAAGTCACTATAAAGAGGGTTGATGGGAAGGGGCCTAAAGCCCCAAAGGGCAGGTAAGAGCTTCTGCATATAAAGGCTTAGCCTTGGTGACCCCTCCACCCCTGCCTCTTGTGTTTGCGCTGTGACTTCCCCCAAAATGATTTGTCTCCCACCGTCATCATGTGCAAACTGTGGACTCTTTATATCCCTTTGTAGACAAGGAACTATTGAAAGTGTTGCCGCATTTCCTGATGCGGCGACACTTTCTGCACCCAGAGTGTGATTCGGTAGCTCCACTGTGCTCGTGTGACGTACAGCGTTGGCCTTTAGACCCGCTAACCTTGGCGGCGTTAATGGCGCAGATCGGCCCGTCCCATTATTCCCGACACGCTTGGTGTGGCGACGACAGCCAGACTCGGTTAACTCGCAAACATTTCCACGATCTCATATCTGCCCGCATCCCCGCCCGACTCCTCCTCGCTCTCTGCATCCAGAGCGGGACCATGTCACTGCCCAAAACAGGGCATTTAGATCTGATCCAGGATCTGTGAAATAGTGAGAGATTTAGGGGTTTAGACTCCTGCAGATTTATGCTTCTTGTATTCCTGTAGAAAGTCATCCTGCTCTTTACTCTCCTTTATGCCGTCATGCCCAGTGGTTTTACATGTTTTACCAACAACAACAAGCATGATGCCAAACTGGAGACACTTATGGATATTCATCAAAAGCTCCTCCAGCACCCTCAACCTTTGGTTAAACCAACGCAGGTGTTTCCTTCTTTAAACTGGAAGAACATGAATGTACTAGTGTGCATGTAATTATTGATTTAAAAAAAAAAGGTGCAAACTGTGAAGCACGGATTCATAAATGTCACAAAATGAATAAAACTGCAGTTTATTATTTTGTTTTATGTTATTTGCTGTTTGAGAACTTTTACCTTTTGGGCTTTCAGTTGTTTTATTAAACTTTTACGGATATAAAGTGCTGCATTACTCACTGCGTTTCAGAAATAGGAGAAAAATGACTCCCATCGAGGATTTTGTGGCTCATACCAATTTCAGGTTTCCTTTAAAGCCTGATTTTCTTTTGGCAGGATTACCTCTTAGCTGAATTTAAGCACTAAATGTTAGAAACTATGAAAGCAATGTGCTACAGGTTTCCTTAAAAGAGGTAGGAGTTTGAAATAAATGATAAGATTGTTTCCATCTATACATCAGGTTATACTGTTTTTACTTGTTGGATTCTTACTACAAGCTAAACAAAGTGAATTAAAGAACATGTTTGTTTTTTTTAGCATTAACAGACCAAAGAAACAAGACATGTATTTGTTCTATGAACAAGAAATTATATATTTTATATATTTGTCCCTAGTTAGAGACGATAAAGGGGTAAATGACCAGTTTTGACCACTGACTGAGTGATTAGTACATGTCTTAAAAAATATTGCTGTAAGTCCATTTTTACTTAAATAGTAAGGAAATGAAACAGAAGGCATTTTACACCAATTAGGAAAATGTACAATTTATGCAACTTTATTGATTTTGGGAGTAAAATATGGAAAACCACTAATAGATTTTGATCAGCTGACCTGTCTGCTTTGTCTGACTTATTGACTGGTTTGTAAAACTGTAGTCTTCTGCTTCAGCTGTGACTATTTTAGCATATGTAAAGAATGAGACACTCCGAATACGGACATCTCTCAAATCAGATCAAAAGTTCTTCCAAAAGGTTCATGTCAGATCTCTTCTTCAGAGGCTTTTTTCCACATACAGATAAAGCAACATATAAGCCCTGCAGACGAAACCTTTACGTGCATTTTGCTTAAGAAACTGCTCCATTTTTGTGTTTTTTGTTTTTTCTGCAGATTTATGATAAAGAGAGCTCAGGGCAGAAACCGGTTTGGGATAAAGAACTTCAAGAAAAGATGGTTCCGACTCACCAACCACGAGTTCACCTATCACAAAACAAAAGGTGGGCTCAGCGAGTTCCCCGGAACTCGTCCGTTTACGTCTTGGTGGGCGTTTCTGTTTGGCTCAGCAGAAGAAGGGGTGGGAATGTGCAGAGCGTGCACACTCATCCTGCAGCACATGTGGTGCAGATTTAAGTTACTCGGCAGGCAGCTAGTTTGTGCAGCCACCGTGACTACTGACTGAAGCTAATCTGAAATTCCTTATTTAGAGTTGTATTTTTAGCACATGTTGCAGATAGCTTGCAGACAATATTCTACAAACCAAAGATACTGAAAAGCCAACTTGCAGATGTTTTGGAAAATAATCTGTTTTGGGGTCATAATCCCAAAAACAGGATCCAAAATATGATTTCATTAAAATATCTGATTTTTACAATTTTGTCCCATAACTGTTACATAAAATAAGATTATACCTCTGTTTGATTGGCTCCTCTGTATTATTTGCATTTTTATTTTTTTATTTTTTTTGCATTTTTTCTGTTTTTTAGATTAGTTTTGCACTTCTTCTGTCTGATTGTGCTACTTTTTGCCTCCAGGAGAGGGCGCTCTGTGCAGCATTCCTATCGAGAACATCTTGGCCGTGGAGAGGCTAGAAGAGGAGTCGTTCAAGATGAAAAATGTGAGGACCACTCCACCCCGAGATAATGCTCCAAAGAATTCCCTGCAAGTGCTTAAAATTTCTGCTCACTTGCTGCTTCTGCCCCTTTCCTCCAGATGTTCCAGGTCATTCAGCCGGAGCGAGCGCTTTACATCCAAGCCAACAACTGTGTGGAGGCCCGAGACTGGATAGACATCCTGACCAAAGTCAGCCAGTGCAACCGCAAACGCCTGAGCACCTACCACCCTTCAGCCTACCTCAACGGCCACTGGCTCTGCTGCAAGTTGTCCGCAGACACGGCCCCGGGGTGTACGCCCTGCACCGGGTACGCGGAGCCTTCAGAGCACGCCCACGATCAGATTCTATTTATTTTCCATCTCTTCCTCTCACCATGTGCACGTGTTCACCTAATTTCAGCGGCTTACCTGCAAACATCCAGCTTGACGTAGACGGAGACAGAGAAACTGAGAGGATTTACTCCCTCTTCTGCACATACATGACCAAACTGATCAAAATGCAAGGTCAGACACTGGCGGCTCTGCCTCACGCGCTGCTTTCTACATGTGTGTATTTTCCACTTCATCTCTCGTTTTCTCTGCCACTCCCCCCATGCAGAGGCCTGTGGAAGTAAGTCCGTCTACGACGGGCCCGAACAAGAGGAGTACTCCACCTTTGTCATCGACGACCCCCAGGAGACGTACAAAACCCTGAAGCAGATCATCTCGGCTGTGCAGACGTTGGAGCAGCAGCACACCAAGTACAAACGGGACAAGTTCAAGAAGACAAAGATAGGCAGCCAGTATGTGCTTCTGATACGATACATTAACCCTTTGAAGACGAGGTCTAAATGGCCATCCCGGCGCGCAGTCTCTCTTCTCAGTGCGTCAGCGCTCGCTATGAAGCCATGTAGCGATAGCTAGCAAAACTACTACTAACACTGCACACGCCACGAACTCTAACTACCACACTTATAGTCTAAAAAACCTAGTAAAATCCACAGCATGGCTGCGCCCTAGTCTCTTGCCATATCCAAGTCCTCCCCCCCGTCTCTCTCTGCACGTCTCCGTTCTACCTAGCAACAGACCATCAACACATTTTCATTGGTTGTTTCGAAATGTACATTTAGACCCCACAAAATAAGGCGATCAATCTTATTTCTGGCTTTATTTTGAAGTAAATAACCACAAAACCAATATAAAAACACCACTTTTATAAAGTTTGAAGTCCGTGCTGTCCAACAGAGTTGAAATGAAAACTCGGTATGCGTCCATGTTATTACGAAGCCTTATAAATGCGTCGCATGCTTGTACGCCGCACGGCGGGCAGCGACTTCATAGGGTTAAGTCAAATGTGAAGTGCCTTTCACATTCACTACCCCTTCTGGTAAAGCTTTGTAAAAAATCTTTAAAATAAACCATCCAGTGGAATAATAATAATAATAATAATAAAAAAAGAAACTGTAGCTGTTTTTAAATCTTTACAAGTGGCTGCAGGAAAGTATCAACTCACCTAAATTTGTGGAAAATGTACTATTTATTCTAAGGCTTTTTATTGTACACTGGAAGGCTTTCTATCTTGTAGGTCACATGTTTCAAACTCTCGGCCCTTGGGCCAAATCTGGCCAGCCATAAGTTTTTCTATGGTTCCTTAGAACTTTAGAACAGAATAGAATATCATTTTATGAATCAAGTCGCTGTAGTTTTACCTGTATACGGCCAAAAAACATCCATATGAAAAGATGTGTAATATCTAAGTTCAAGAGGTTCTCATCAAATGCATGTTTTAACAGCTTGTTAATGGGGAGTTTCATCAATGCTTTCTGCCACAACCGGCCCGTTGAAGACATTCTTTATCTTGACTTGCCACAAAATTAAAATGAGTCTCCAGGTCATTAGAGAGTAAATACCATTGTTGGCCAGCAGGTGGTAGAATTGCACAACTTCCTGAAACATCAACAAAATCTAGATGAACTTAAAGTTCACATTCACATCTGAGAATTAAGTCACATCAGTTGTTTATGTAATGTCAGACTTTTGTGCATGTTTTGACCTCTGACATCTCACTCCACCTTTTTTTTTGTCCTCTCAGGGAGCATCCGATCGGAGACAAGAGCTTTCAGTGCTACATTCGCCAGCAGTCTGAGAACACCACCTACTCTATCTAGCAGCAGCCCTGCATATTTTTCTCTCTTCTGCCCAGAACCAACTTTTTTTTTTCTTTACTGCAAGAAAACCCGACTCTAAAGCAGCCCAGCGTGTTCTGTTGAGTCGTAAATCTGCCTTTTTCTTTTTTGAGATAAGATGAAAAAGGACAGGTGCGTCCAAGCCAAATAATTTTCCCGAGGTAACTCATGAGCTGGTTTGGCAACAGGGATCCCCTGATTTACTGATTTGTTCAGTTGTTAAGAAAACCCAATGCCAGACTTTTAAGAGCTGCGTTTTGTCGGTGGGACCACACAACACAGCGTCCCTGAACGCATTCCTCAAAAATTGGAGAAACAAACGTCAGATCAGTGCGAAGAAAGAAGGGATGCAAAAGCTGAGCTATTCACACCACGCTTGCATCAGCCCTGACGTCCCTTCTGCGGTGCGACGAGAGAATAAACTAAGCATTTTCACTGGACACTGTTCACAGTGACCAGCACGCACTTTAATTGCCTCCAGATCCTTGGATGAACAAGCCTCACAGCACACTTTGAACATCTTCTGTTTAAGTGTATTTTTTTTCTTAATGATCGGTGAAATGTCTTTCTGCATTTCGCCTCCGACAGACCAAACTTAAGAAGGAAGAAAGGACTTTGTCCCTATGCACTTGTGTGTGTGGTTTTTCTTTCTTCTCTTTCTTTTTTTTTTTGTTATTGTTCTGTTTTGTCCCAGTTGCCCTCTTGTAAGGCTGCAAGTGTCAAGGGGACAAAAGAAGGGATCACTGGGACCAAGAAAATCTGAAAGTAGCTCAACGTTGGCTGTAAATTCTCACTCCACGCACAATTTTATGTTTCTTTTTGTCATTGTTATCATCAGCACGGTAAGCCTGGTTTAGTTTCTCACGTACATTTGTGACCTGTATAGAGGAAAGAAGAGAAGACTGCAGGTGTCATTAGCTGCTTACACAGAGTCGTTGTGTTAATGGGGTCTTTGTGTGCTCTAACATGACTTGACTGCATCCACCACTAAAATCAGTTCCTATCCACAAAGTCCCAGGTTCTCTCAACTCCAACAAAGTTGGGTGTAATGTTGGTTGCATTGGTGACACGTTGGAAAATAAACCAATTTATTGCAGAGTTTGGCTCTCATGTGATAATACAACTTGTTGCCAGTTTAGAGCCATCATCAGTAGGGTTCCGGTCATTTCGCCACATCGTACTTTTGCAGTTCTAGTCGTTTTGTAGATTTCTGTTTCCGAAGAAAATAGGAGCCACACTCTTCCTATCTATCTTTTGATGATTTTGTACCTGCTTTAAAAAACTTTCATACAAAATCAGTTTCTGTTGTGTAACAACCGACTGTAAGGAAATCTATCAGGTTATCTATTAGCTGGAGGACTCTTTGGGTCATTTTGGTCCAGTCGGGCAGGATTAGCGCTCGTATTTCAAGTAGCCCAAACAGGGATTAGAAACAGAAATACTGGAAATAGTGTCATATATTCTTAAAAAAAAATACAACTGCAGAAAAAATAAATAAATAAAAGATTAAAAGCTGGGTGCAAATTTGGCAAAAGAGCGGTTGTTTTTAATCTACGAACGCAGCTGTACGAGAGGCAATTAGAAAATTATCTCAACTTAATGCCACATACAGTAAAAGACATGAAGGCACGTCGGTGAATATTGAAATAAATCAGTCCCTGGAAGCTTTTAAGCACCTGTGGATCTGGAGTCCCAATTTTTAAGGCAGATAAGCTATAATCGCACATGCTGCTTGGACTTAGTTGTTTTTGTTTTTTTACTCTGTGTAGGTAGCTAAAGTCTACTTACTTATTTCATTGACATGCAGAGTGTTAGAAAAAGCTATTACAAAGATTTCTTTTCCTTCCTTCTATTTCATTTAATCTAACACAAGCTGTATTTTTTGACATGGTTTGTGTGGAGCTGACTTGTGTTGCCATAAAGGTGCAGTCCTTGTGTTCGATGGGTCATCTTGGAGAACTCGCCTCCTCTTCCCCTCCTTGTGTTGTGAATTATCTTATTTTTGTGCATTCTTCTGAGAAGCTGTCCGCTGTGAATCTTACCGGACGCCAGCTCAGAATCCGTTGAAGGTACAGGGTTTATTGTTCTTGCTTGGTTCTTTTTGTCCCGTCGCTCTTTCCAAAGGCAGCCACTCTGACTTGAGCTCTCACTCTTGCCAAACCAGTGCATGTGAAGTGCAGCCGTAGCCCCGATGGACTCTTGAAAACAAAGGAAGAAGCAGATTTTGTATTTTCTGAAACTCAGCTCATGTATATTTAGCCTCACAGGTGTTCCCGTGAAAACAGGATCCCAACCAGTGCCAGTCATGATTTTTTTCTAAAATCAACTTTTTAAAAAGCAATAAAAAAAATAAAAATAAAAAAAACCCCTGTTATTTAGAGATGTATTTTTCGTCTAACTCAGCCTGAACTGTTTTAAAAGCAGCTGAACGCGTATTCAAACAACATTCTTCTCGTCTTTGATGACTGTGGTGAATTTTAAGGAAGCTTCTTGTTTTCTATGTTGTCATACGCAAACCTTGAACTGAATGACTGGAGTAAGTGTGTGTGTACGCGCGCGCGTATGTGTTTGTGTCTATTCTTGTGGTGTTTTGATTATGGATTTTATCAACAATTAATTTAAACCTTTTTGTAACAGGTCATTTATTAAAAACAACCACTGCCCACGATCGTGCTAAGGACACTGTTTCCCCACTTTGGCCTGATTTAGTGCTCCCCTTATAAATATCTTTTATTCTTCTCCTCTAGAAAAAGTAAGAAATTCTTTCCTAGTAAATTATCATTTGTGAATTATTAAAAAAACAGTGTTGCTTTGACTTCTGAACAGTTTTTCTTTTCTTCTCTTCAGTTGCTAATGCTCCTCAGGTGTATGAAACTGATATTTATTATAATTTTTCCAGTAAAGAGCCTGCTGAGGTGGTGCAGCGATGGCAGTTATGGTAAAAGCACCTCCTCCATCCCAAAAGCCCCCAAATAAAGGGGGGACTGAATTATGCAATAAAGACGATATGCAATAATACCACAAATCAACAGTTCACGTCTGCTGACCTTTTTGCAGGAAAATGCCTCTAATAGCAGAGAGATGGTATAAAGGGAGTACAGTGTATTTTGTACAAATATTTTAAAAGTATTAAAATAAGTGTGTTAAAATGTGTACATACAACAGCTGAATGAACGGTGCAAATGTGATGTGTGTTTTTTTTCCCTGAATAACTAAATGAATACAATATTAATGTAAATCTGGTGTATGTGTCATTTGTTCTTAACGTCCCTCAAGAGGTGTGCTTTGTTAGTTTTTACTGGAAACAAGCTTATAGAGATATTTAAGTCAAGCAAAGTGTTAGGTGTGATAAGCTAGGTTTCATAATTATGCCACCATCACCTTTTCCCCAGATAAAGATGCTGAAATGTTGCTAAAAGCTTTATTTTGGTCTCATTTTGGTCCACAAAAACATGCATATAACAGCCTTCTGGCTTGTATGTGTGTTTAAAACCAATTGTAGAAACTTAATTGCTGTTGAGGCAGCTAGATTGCCTATTGTCAATTTACTTTGCAATGTATTCTTCTGACTAAACACCTACCAAGACAGATCCAGAGTTTTTTGTTTGTTTTTATAGAGATCCAACCAGCTACTTAAGTACTATACTCTATACACTGGTTGTGCTTTATTAACTGCGCCACCATAGCACTCAACATTTTTAGAACTAACTTTTTGGGCACTGTGGTGGTGCAGAGCACACAACCCACGTATGGAGGCCTTAGTCCTCAAAGCGGCCATCATAGGTTTGAGTCCCAGCCCGATGACCTTTGCCGCATGTTTTCTCCCTCTTTCCTGTCTGACCACTCTCAGATAAAGGCCACAAGAACGGAAAAACAATTAATTTTTTTTCCCGTATGTTTTCAATAATGAACTAAAAAGATGTCAGTTTTATTGAGATCAACAAAACGGTGGAGTTTTTGTAAAAAAAAAAACAAAAAAAAAACGGATCTGTAAATTATAAAAAGACCCACAGTTTCAATGTTTTTTAAAGCAGATTTTCTTATTGGTGACCTAAGATTTACTTTTGAGAAAAATGAGGTCGATGTTTGTGGTTCGAGTTGCTCCAAAATTAAAATGAATGCAAAACTTCTCTTAATAAATGTGAATATAGATATAGAGGGAGAAAATATCCACCCCCATCAACTACCTATACTTGCTGGCCAGATTTGCTCCTTTCCAGATCTGAGCTCTGGGAGCCGTCCAAAATCCTTTAGAGGCCCGTAAATGGCCCACTGGCCGCACTTTGGACCCCCAGTGATTTAGGAGATAAAACTCCTAAATCAAGGACATTTAATCCTTGTTTAACTTGGACATTAATATTTTAAAATACTATAAAACATGCAATATTGCGTATTGGTTGAGTTGCGGGCCCCCTGTCCTCTATTGTGTTTAGTAACGCTATTTTCCGCCTGAGTTCAGCCACGTTGAGTAAACAAAAGCCAGAGAGCGTCAATAGCGTGTCAGCAGCGCTCCCTAGCTGCCTCCCTCCCTCTCCTTTTTTTTTCCCCCCACAAAAACACTTTCGGGAAAAATAAAGTTTGCCCCCCGACTTCCCCCCGGTCTTACCGACCTGCTCTCGGTCAGTCTAAGCCAAACCGTGGCCTGTAGCTGGAAGAACGGCTCGACTATGTGGAGGCAGAAGCGGGCTCTTGGGAAACCCTTGGCTTGTCTCGTATTACTAGTGGCGCTCGCCGATGCTTATCGATGTAAGTACAATCGCTGCATTTTGCGGTTTTTTTTTGTTGTTGCTGACATTAACGGAGCAGAGCTCGTCAGGGTGCATTAAAACTCAAACCGTGGCCCCAGATTGAGCTTTCAGTCTGGATGAAACCAGCTCGGAAAGTTGCAGGACTTTTACATTTTTTAAAAAAAAAAGGAAAAACATAATCAGAGGGGGAAGCGGAAGGGTCATGACTCTCATACACCGTGAAACAAAAAGCCTGGACAACATGAGCCGCTTACAACAACTAGGGGGGCTATTTCTGGGAAATAACGGTTTCGCAATGAACTCTTTTCATTGCCAATTCATAGAGAAGCAATTAGGTTAGTCCAGAAACACATGGGCCAGCTGTCATGAGGGAAGAGACTCCTCTGCATTCCTGCGGGGATCAGTCAGGCTTTGTGGTATTTCTATACTGCATTAATCACTATTGGAACCTCCAAATCAGCAAATCCCCTATTGTCTTTTACACAAAGAAGCTGTGGCTGTTTGGAGACGGTAAAGATGATTCTGAACCAGGGTGTCTGTGCTAGTCCTGAACCAGAATACAGCTTCCCAGTTCCTGAGCAGGCAGCGGAGGGCCAACTCTCTGTTTGAGGAGAGCAAGAAGGGCAACCTGGAGAGGGAGTGCATCGAGGAGGTGTGCAACAAGGAGGAGGCAAGGGAGATCTTCGAGAACCACCCGGAGACGGTAAGGGTGCCCCCCGGGTTAGATCAGATGTTGCTGCATTTGCAGGATATGTCAGACTTTGAAACCAGCTTCAGCAGAAAATAAATTAGAGGAGCATCAGGAATGGCGAATGAAACGGAGTATAGGGGAGCACTGAAAGAACACACACAGGCAGCGAAGTTGGAAGAAATGTAAAGCAAAAATAAATAAATAAATAAATAAAGCCTCCAGCTTCACTAGAAATTGAATTTGCAGATCATGCTTCAGATTTGTGAAAATCTTTGAAAACTTTGAGAGAAGCTTAAGTTCACATCTTCAAATGTGTCAAATCATCGAAAGAAAAGCAACATGAATAACAGATGAATAAAAAGTGGGTCAACTCCTGGTTGTTTGGACTTTAACTCGTGCCACATTTATTTACAAAGAATCCAAGAATCCAATGAAGCCGTGTGAACTAAAAAAGGATCTGTGGGCCTTTGGGATAGAAAGCAGCCCACAGCAATACAGTCCCTCCACCATGCAATAGAACTTAAATTATTTTTCTGTCTTCAGACCCACCTGGAGGGTTTGTTGTTCTAAATCACATCTAATGGTTGTTATGGAGACTTGATGACGGGAAAGATGTCACTCTTTACTTGCAGCTCTTTAACAAAGAGTTTTACATATACTTCCTGTTCCATTATGCTCCTGTTGCATATTGGGGGGGTAAACGCCATTTAAACATGGATTGTTAATTTAAGGTCCAACCTAAATCAACCTAAAAGAAATGTAAATAAATGTAAATAAAAACTAAGACACTGGTTCAGATACATTAACTTTGACAAACACTAAGGAAGCCAATAATTGTTGCACTGGTGATTTAAATAATTAATTCTTCAGAACACCGGTTGTAGGTTGATTTAGGACGCATTTTGTTCTAAGTCCCCATGTATGAAACATCTAACATTTGTCAATCTGTCACATTTTTTTTTTTTTGCAGGAATACTTCTACCCCAAATATGTCTGTGAGTTTTGCTATTTTATTTTATTTTTTGTTTCTATTTTCAGCATCGCGTGCTTTCATACCCGTGACTCGTTTTCTTCTTTTTGCAGTGTGCTTGGGTTCCCACCGCGTCGGCATCAACAACCACAACTCGCAGTCAAACATCCCGCCTGACCTTCGAACCTGCGTAACGGGTGAGATTTTAACACAGGGTCTGCTTTTGCTGTGAATTGCTGCCAGCATCATGCCCTGTGGGTCGGTGTGTCCTAAACCAGAGCTCAGTAACCAGTGCACGCCGTACCCGTGCTACAAGGAGGGCTCAGAGCGCTGCGTCGATGGCCAGGCCTCCTTCACGTGTGTGTGCAAGCCGGGCTGGAAGGGGAATCGCTGTGAGGATGGTCAGTTATCATTAGTTGGCTTTTCTTTTTTTGTTTTTTTGTTGGATGTTTAAGCACAAGTGTTTACTTTAATGGTGCTTTTAAACTTTAACTGAATATAATTGTAAGCCCTTTTAGTGACTGAACATTGCTTTGTCATGGCTGTTGGTTTCTGCAGACATCGACGAGTGCTCAGATCCTGAGTTTCTAGCAGGATGCAACCAAAAATGTCACAACATACCAGGTAGTTTTCACTGCTTTTGTGATGAAGGCTTCGCCACCATTGACAAGATCAACTGTATTGGTAAGACCTCTTATTTTTAAACGATTTCTGGCAGGTGAAGTTGACGTTTTTACAACTTCACGGTAAAAAAACAAAACAAAAAAAAAAACCTTCTACTCAACAGCTGAGCACACAGACAGTTTGTTTTTCATTCTGATACTTTTCTTGCTAGTTATTCATGTGGATAGTTGAACTCTTCATGCTTTAAATCACAAACTCTGCTCCCCCAGCTGTTGCCCTCAGGGAGCACATCATTTGTTATTTTTGACCCGACGGGCCAGCAGGTTTGCTGAAAACACCAAAACAGCCCAATAGCTCTAGGCTATTTGAAATAGCATACGGTTTTTCGATGTCCACTGTCCTATTTTGATCATCTGGACATTTCCTGTTTTGTTCTGTGTGGGCAGCTCACTGTTTATCTTTTGAGTGTTGTCCAGTACAAAGTCTTCACAAACATGAACTCAGGCGGTCTGATGATTTGGCTTTCTGTTTTCATTTGGCGGGTTGCAGGGAGTGAGTGAGTGAGTAAGCCGCTCTGCTGCGTGTGCATGTGAGCGTCATGTAGAGTTTCTGCTGCTATCCACTGCGTGCCCCGACAAGTAAACAAACCGTAAAAACCAATTTGCTCACCCCAGCTCCTACTCAGAATTATATTATTTTAATGACAGACTTTGCAGTGTTGCTATAAACTGATTCTAATCTAAATCTTACGGCATTTTAAGGTGCCACATAAAATCTCAAATGAGATGTTTTATTTCTTTTTTTTACCAGAGACGGTGTACATTTAGATTTATCTTGTAAACCTTATGAATATTCCTTAAACTGTTTATATTTTGATGTCTAACAAAACTGTTATTGTATTTCTTTCCAGACGTCAATGAGTGTGTGTTGTACCCCAGTATTTGCGAACAACCAGCTAAATGTGTCAACACACCAGGCATGTATGAGTGTCGGTGTCCCCTCGGATTTAAATACAACTTCACTTCCAGGACATGCGATGGTGAGATTTTACCCTGCCAGGCTCTGCCTCACCTGACATGCACATAATGTCATTTTAGGTGTTTTATACATTAGTGACTCTCAGCATTTGAAACCTTCTTCACTTTTTGCTAGTTGTTTTTGCTTTCCAGTTGTTTTTCCATTATTATTTTACCTCTAAGGCTGTCTCCTCGTGTATTTCACCAAGCAACCCGAATGTCTTTTAAAATTTTCCTCTCGTTGTTGCAGATGTGGACGAGTGCGAGACGCATTCGTGTGACGGGACGTGTCACAACACGGTGGGCAGCTACTCGTGCCACTGTGACGGCCGTCGGGGGTTACAGCTGGCGGCAGACGAGCGATACTGCGAGAGGATCCCCGTTTGCGTGGACCTGACGGACTTTAAACACCCCGAGATGCTTTACCTAGGGGAGCAGTTTGCAGGCTTTCCAGTCATCTACCTGCGCTTTCGCCTTCCTGAAAACACAAAGTAGGTGTTTAACAAGCCTAAGTATGGTATGTGCTGATGAGTGTAACTGTGGTTCAGTCTTTCTACATTTAGTGAACATTTCTGAGACTGCAGATGTTTTCTACACATGAAACAAAATTCCCTAGCTCCCTAGCAAAAAGTGCTGTCACCTTTGGGTTTTGAGATAGTTTTGTGTTCCTTTATTCATCTGTATATCTTGGTTTGTTTTAGGGAATATTGGATTTTATTATCGTAACTGTCTTGATACTTTAATGACTTGAATGACTGGTTAAATTTGGTTTCTTGATGATTCAGTCCTGTATTTTTGTTGTTTGTATTGTCTTGTTGGTGGAATTTGTGACTTAGCAGCACTTTTGGTTTTGTTGGTTAAAACTTTCTTAAGACCATTTTTATACCACATTGACAAGGAGGACAACAATAATCGTTTACATATTGGACTTTTATGGAAATAAAACTGTCTGGAAATTTAATCCCAGATGGGATGGTCCACATGAATTATAGGTGTGATAGATTTTCAGAATATTTTGCTTCATTTTGTGAATTGACATCATATCATAACAAGAACTATAATAAACACCTTTAAGACCTACAAAGGATGTCCGACTGGTTTTGCCGATATGATCCGCATTTGTCAACTCAAGTGGGTTTCATACATTAGGCTATTCCTGAATACTCACCCAGCCCTAACAAACTTCTTTTAGGGCCCAGATTTGTTGGTTGAGAAGTATTAAGCAATCAGTGGTGGTGCAATAGCCACCGTTATTCAAATACTTCATTCATCTTAATAAACGCCAGAATAAAAACAGTGCGGTTCTTTATTTTCTTTACGTGAATTGTACTGAAGTCTCTGTAGCTTGATAAGAGATGCTGAAGATACTGTTACCATGACTACGTCCATAATGACAGTCATGATTGTCCAGAGGGTTATTTCATCTTTCTTTGTCTTTGATAGATTCGCGGCCGAGTTTGACTTCCGAACCTTTGACCCAGAGGGAGTTGTTCTGTATGCCGAGTCCGCCCCGGACTCGTGGTTCATGTTGGGATTGAGGGCTGGCCGCATTGAAGTCCAGTTTAAAAACCAGCACACCTACAAGGTTACAAGCGGAGGAAAAGCCATCAATGACGGACAGTGGCATGTGGTAAGGTAGCGCGACATGTCAGTGAATTGCTGCACCCAGAAAAAGCAGGTTCCTTCCTTCTAGCTGACGGAGAGATTGCTGATGTCTTGATCGATAAGCTGAACTGATTACAGAGGTTCTGCTCTGAAAGCTGTGAGGCGTCAGCCCAACGCAAAGTGATGCAGTGCGACATTGTCTGTGTGATACACAGATCTCGGTGGACGAGCTGGAAAGCAGCATCAGCGTGAAGATCAGTAAGGAGGCCGTGATGAGCATCAACAGCCCCGAGAATCTCTTCACTTCAGTCAACGGCAAACTGGAGACCAAAGTCTACATCGCCGGGCTGCCCAACCGCACAGACAACATCATGAAGCCTGTAAGCTGGCCCAGTTAGAGCAGAGAAATAACGATCAGGACTAAGTGGATGTGTTTGACACATAAAATCCAAACTGTTCTTCCATCAGATCAATCCCCGACTCGACGGCTGCATCCGTGGCTGGAACCTGATGAACCAGGGAGCATCCGGCGTCAAAGAGGTCATTCAGGAGAAGGAGAGCAAACACTGCTTCGTCTACGTGGAAAGAGGGTCTTTCTTCTCAGGGGCTGGACTGGCACACTTCGACATAGACTACAGTGAGTAAGTTAAGTCATGCTTTATTAATCCCTGTGGGAAAGCTTTGAGTGTGTGCTTCAGTAATCATAAGGCGCTGCAGCAGGACTGACTGTAGAGTTGAATATGCTCTCTTAGTTTTAAGAAAGCAATAATACAGTATAAAAAGAAACAATATATTTGAAAAAAAATCCTGCTTGGAAAAAGAAAACCCTCAGGCTTCAATGTAAAACTTGCACAGACTCTACTGGAAATCAGAGGTGAACTTTGGGTCAAGGTTAATACCTTTGGCGCTTTCCAAATGGCTCAGTACTTGGTTCCATAGTTCTAAAAATTAGCTTCATGTTGACAAAGTCCACCGATTTCACTGAAAAGACCATCTTGGAGCAAGGTTTGGTGACACACCATGAGTGGATAAACAAGCCAAAAGTTTGAATTAGTGAGATATAATTGAGCAATCTCCAGGTGGCATATAAACTCCAACAAGCTTCAGATTCTTCACCACTAATTGAACATGTATTATAATTGGAGCCTATGAACTTGAAGGTAGCTGAATCGTCCTGTTTAATTTGAACAGTAATTATGCATTTTTTGCACAAATAGGTGACTCTGGGAGCTGGAAGGTGGATATAACGATGAACATCCGTCCATCAAGGAGCACAGGCGTCCTCCTCGCTCTTGTCTACAACAACACAGTCCCCCTGTCGATTGCTGTGGTAACAAAGGAGGAGGAAGATGCAGTGAGTTAATCAATACTGATATTGGAAATAAACTCATGTCCGCATTAGATCAAACTTTTGTAACTTCATGTGCATTTCCACTGCAGAACCTGCAAGTGTTCCTGGACGGCGTCTCTGTGGCCACGCTGGACTCGCTTATGTTGTGTTACCCCGATCGGTTGATGGTGCAGCTGAACGTGACTCCGACAGAAATCCAGATCTCTGCAAACTCCTCCACTGTTGGCTACATAAAATCTGAAACCCTGCAGAAGGCCCTGGAGCAGCTCAACACCACCATGCAGAATCCCATAAGCACGTACATTGGCGGGATACCACGTAAGTTAAAGAACAAAGGTTAAAACTTCATGTTTAAGTCTGATAGAAGCCCAGACATGAATCTTAAGGAAGGAATGTAAGTTAGGAATGTGGTGGATCTATCAAAGCTTACACATTTCAGCCTCAGGGTGGGGCTATAGCACTGCCAGGGGGAAACAGATACTAAAGTGTGGCAACACTTAGTAGAGTGTGCAATATTTTATTGCTTTAGTCAACACAATAAGTTGTTTGAGCTTCTATCAAGTGATGCATTTTTCACTAGCAAACGTTCATTGGTAGTAAAAACACGGCTGGGTAATGAAGCATGGATTCCCACTGCAGGATTTTACTAGCTACTACATTTTTCTGAAGTGCAT
>NW_006799999.1:1602808-1736115 GCF_000485575.1 Poecilia formosa
CTATTTATCAAACTTTAGTGTAAACACTATACACACACACTATAAGAATTTGATTAAAAACAAGAAGAAAGAACAAAATATATAAAAAAAAACAAGAAGAAAGAAGAAGATGTATTCAAATGGACGCATAGAAAAGATTAGTTGTCATTTGGCTGATGTGATGTCACAGAAAGGGGCATATAAGGAGGGAAGCTTGTTTTGGACTTTATCCTGATTAAATGACATTTTACAACAACAAAAACAAAACAAATATGGCATGTTTTAGGCATGTCACTTGTTTTTCTGACATTAATCCAGACCAAATGTTTACCGTTTTCGATTGGTTAGTTACCAAACTTATTCCTATCTGATTAATGCCAGAGTGGTGAGATGGAGAAAAGAAAATAAACCAGCAAGAGATATCAGGAAGAGGACTCTGGACCTCATGTGTTTGAATTCTTGTGCACAACTTCCAAATACCTAAAAGTGACATATTCGTACAAAGGTATACACACCAGGAGAATGTCTAGCCTTCACACTGTTCAGGAGGAAGATGTGTTCTGTGTCTCAGAGATGAATTTGTTTTGGTGCAAAATGTGCAAATGTGTCCCAGAACAAAACCAAAAGGTGTCATGAGGGTTACTGAAGCCAGTGAGAGAATGCCATAATCCACAGTGAAGCACGTCAGGAACTGAAATGTGCTGAAAGGCCACTTGTTGAGGAAGAAGCCATCACTCAAAAAGCAAGACGAGAAGCTTGTGGAGGAAAAGCAAAGGTTGTTTGATTCATACAGCTGAGAGGTTTCAGTAAACTGTTGATAAAGACTTCTCTAAAATTTCTGTTATCACTTTGAAAATGCTACACAAGAGCAATTTTGGTTATTCTAAAACAGGAAACCCTCCCTGTCCAATGTTTAGTCGTTGGTCAGGGAGGGAAAGTTATGAGTCTATTGTGGACTTTTTGTTTTATACGTAAAGACAATTTAAATTATTTTACAAAAAAAAAAGTCCAGTAGCTTTAGAGACTTAACTGATGTTTATGTCCATTTATGAGCTTTTTTTTTTCCCCCAACTCTCTTTCTTTCAGCTGACATCCCTTTGCCTGCCACGCCTGTGTCAGCCTTTTACCACGGCTGTATGGACATCAGCATAAATGGCAGACAGCTGGACTTTGACGAAGCACTGAGTAAACACAATAGCATAAAGTCTCATTCCTGTCCTCCTGTCAGTGACCCAGGACACCCTGATGTACATCGCCCTGCATAGGAAGTGGCCTTAATTAGCAAACCATTAAAAAAAAAACTTCTCAAATTAGCCAACACCCCACATGGGACACCTCTGGGGATGTGTCAGGTAGAAAATGGGGTTTTAAGAGCTGTCCTTCATCCATGCTGTGTAACTTTGTTCACCCTTTTTATTCCGGGTTTTTTGGTTGGTCTTAGCTTCAGCAAAAGCTGGACATTATGGTTGTAGCAGTTTGTTGCAATAAATGTACAATTTTTCAAGATATTTTGACAGAAAGAGTTGCGTTCTGCAGTAGCAGTTTGTCCTGAGCAACATACGGTTGCCTTTGTGTAGATAAATAAACAAATGGTCACTGTTGACCAGGCTCTGATAGCACCCTGTCCTTGCTGCAGTCACGTTCCTATCTGTGTCTGTCTCAGAAAAAGAGGCAGAACCTGGAGGCCTCCGACTCATGTGTCTTTGGATCTACGGTACTGATCTGGGTCACACAGTTATCGAAACTTTTGGTCTCCAGCTCGGTTGATAATATTATGGGTGCGCAATTCACAGTGTATATAAAAGACAAACCGTGTAGTTCTTTCTGGTGTTTATTCTTTTTTTCCTCAATGTTTATTTTAATAAAACTGAATTAAAGCAATGGTTCTTACATTTTATTAATTCTGTCCTCTTGCCTCAAATAATACTGAGTTTAAATTCAAACTCATTAAACAGAACAGGGTCAGGTATTGACTGATTAAAATTATGCTGTCATGTACATGAAATGTGACAGCAGCACAAATGCAAACAGTAGGAATTTGCTAATTTAATAGTAAGCACTTCTTTTTAATAACCTCTCCAAAGTTTTGCAATCTACTCTGTAGATTCTCAGGCATTCCTGCTGATTTAGGGTACCTATGTTGCAGATTAGATTGCATTGCTTAGGGCTGGCTCTATATTCAACAAGGCAGTTTTTTTCCAACTTTGTGTGCCAAAATGACACTAATTCTGTTTATTAATTTGATGTATTAAAAAATACCTCAAAACAAAGTGAATTATTCCCTTCTGCTTTCAGTACACATTTGAAAATAAAAAGTTAAGTTTAAAAAACTATTTTATGGATGTTTTATTCCTATTTCACTAAAATGTTGAAAACTTTTTAAGCTAATGCTTAAAAGTTAGGTTGAGTCTGAATAAGAGCACAAATCTTATTCTTAATCCTCACAAGAACTGTGTTCACATGGTAGATGGGTACTGAAACGTTTGACCGTGTTTCAATACCAAAAAGACAAAAATCATGGGAGCAGAAATGAAAACTAAAAAAAAAAAATGTAACTCAAAAAAGGGATGATAATTGTGTACAGTATCAAGAATATGAAAATGAAACTGTTTGCATCTAATTTACAGGAAATGAAACAAACTAAAAATGATTTCTTGGCAAAAAATGTTTTTTGCAAGAATAAAAACAACTGCGGGAGGTTTTCTGAGTTACGCAACAGTATTTCCACTGCGTCACTAGACTAGAAAGGGCAGTACTTATATGAAAGTAAAAATAAAATTTTTAACCATTAAGAAAAAAAAAAAACGTTTCAGAGAATGTGACTTTTCTAAATACTCTTGTGAATGGATATGCAAACTTAATGTTAAAAACAATTCAAGTCTCACAAAACAGTTCAGTCAAAAATTATTCAAACCCCTGGCAGATTAACTCTAAATTAGTTTTCATTCAACCAATAATTTATTTTCCCTGATAGAAAATTTTGACATTTCTCAGAAAACAATAATAAAATGTAAACAGAGTATCAATTTCGAAACTATAAACTTTTTCAATAGTCTATTCATATGCCAATTATTACCTTTACCCACTTGTCCTTGCAGGATTTTTGGTGGCTATCTCCAGCGGTAATTGAATGAAAGGTGGGATATTTAACAGCTTTAATCACATTTTCTAATAACAATGTTAATATCTGTATTGTAATTACAGTAAACAATCTCTTCTTACCATCACCGATCTGCTTTGAACTTGTTTTGACAATTTATCTGTGGTGTGGGCTCCAAGTCTTCGAGGTTGGTAGGCCTCCTTGCCATTACCCTAATCTTTGGCTCACTTCACAGATTATCTGGCAGACTGAAGGTAGGATTCTGTCTTACCTATTCCAAACATTAACATTATTTTCAGTTAGAAGTAACATGCTAACATTCACAGACACAAATCTTAAAGGGGGATGAATAATTCAGTGCTTAACCACATAATGATAACCCACATTGACCCCTCATTAGGTCATCCCTACCCCTGAATCGGTCACCTTGATCAGATTACAATTGACCCCCCAAAAAACAACAAAAACAAAACTTATATTCAATGTTAACATTTGCCACATTCCTCAAACTTGAATAGAAACACCGCATTACTTATCTGCATTGCATTCCACCTAAGCCAATAGTTGAAGTAAGGTGAAATCAGTTTTTTCCAGTGTATAATGGGGTGGCCGTATACACTCGCTGAGGAGAGGGAGGGATGGAGTTGCGTGGACAACTGCATCATTACAAACTCCTGAGAGCAACTCCCCCTCCAGAAGCACCACCGTAACCTGCAACAAGGGCTGAGGCGTGCAGTCTTTCTCTGCAGACCCACACCGGTACACATAGGACGAAGCAGGGAGAGGAAAGTGCATCCAAAACGCAATGGGGACGAGCTGAACCGCAGACACGAGACAGGCTCGACTGTTTTTATTCTGTGCGCGTGCTGTTTGAAAGAGCAACGTTTAGTCCTCGAGGCGACAGAGACGTTGGAAGCTGCTAACGGACGGAGACGGCGGAGGTTACCTGAATACCTGCAGTGTTTCACACCGACGTTAGCTCGGACAGAGACGGGACTCGGAGACCACCACACGGGACAGGAGAAAGTTTCTCAAGCTTAGCGCCACCTTAGCGGCTAAACAATGTGGCTGACCCCGACAAAGTCCGTATCGTCGTCGGTTGCCCTGCTAATCCTGCTGGTCGTCCGCTGGTCCCACAGTGGTAAGTAAACAGTTACATGCTACGGCAGGCTAGCTAGCTCGCTTATTTCAATTTAATATGAAGCATTGCTTTTTATTTTTTTTATATACGCGTCACAATTCTCATTAATGGTTTGGACGGTTAACCTGGGGTATGTCGCAACATTTTTCTCGTTACCAGATGGTTAGACATGTCTTCGTTAAAGGGCACATTTTGTTTTCCTTTTAGTTTTAATCTCTCCCCAAGAGGCGAACCAGTTTTTGAGAAGACACAGGCGAGCAAATCAAGTTTTTGAGGAGACGAAGCAAGGGCACTTGGAGAGAGAGTGTGTGGAGGAAAGGTGCACCAAGGAGGAGGCTAGAGAGATTTTTGAAAACGACCCAGAGACGGTGAGAATATAAACAATTATGTTGGACTTTTCAAGTTTGTACCCGCTTCCATCATTTACATGTGTACACATATGCACGATGCTTTGTTTACATGATGATCACATTTACTTCAAACTGATGACTGCAAGTGACACCAGACTAATGATTCATTGTCTGGGCTTTGGGTGTTTTTAATCTATTGTGTTCTGTGATCTGCTAGCTGTCACCACTGTTCTCATGCTGGGGCCCTGACATGTTGTTGTCTGTCCTATTGTCTCTGTGATCAACTTTGAGTCATCTTATTAACGAAGCTTCAACTTATCATTTCCAGTTTTTACAATAACACCTCTATCTTTAAACTTACTCCTCACCACTTTTGTGCACAGAAAGACATGCATTTAATTGTATGATTGGTATTGGCACCTGCTTGGCTTATGTTTTTGCCAAATATGAGAAACACATGGATAATCTCTGCCTCCATGTATGTCAGACTGGCTCACAAATGCAAGTCAAAGTTGCAAACAAACCCTTACTAAAGTGACTAATAAAGAAAATAAACAGGAGGTGAGAAACCTTTTTTCACACATTGCATCACTAAACTACTGGCACACCTTGTTTTTGTCTCTTGACATTTAGCCACGAAATAAAACACGGTGGTGTGTGCTGAGATTATCTTCTTTAAGCTTCTTATGTTCTACATGTGATGAATATGTAAACAAGCACCGAACCAAATAAATTGAATCTTAATCTATGCAGTCATATTTAGTCTTTGACAACATAAATCTGAACACTGGTTGTTTCAGGTGTCAATATGTACAAGATGCTCTGAGAATTTTTGTTCTTGATATTTTGAATTAAAATTTTGAGATTAATAATGACTGAAAACAGTGAGAGGGGTTGGCATTTTGCAGCATTAAGGCAGGAATCCTTTGGCCTTTAACTAACACTGTGAGGATTTGACGTAGAGAATTGAGAACGCTTAAACATGTTAATCTACCACTCGCAGATTATTGATTAGATTAGATTAGCAAATCAGAGAGACTTGAAGACTGGAAGAGGGACAAAATAAAGAGGATTGAACTCATAAGTAAAGCAAATGTCAGATAAAATATAATTGCTAAAGAGGTAAGTATTTAGTGATATAAAGCTGCAGCCTCGTTCAAAGCTACATTATTCATTCAGAAGGTTCCTATTTCCGACTCTGCATTTTCTTCCTGCTGCAGCTTTTTAGCTCCGCAGAGACCGAACAACATCTTCTGTGGCATTATACACTCTCACATCAAGTTCCCACTTGAGGGTGACTCGAGTAACTAATGTTAGTATTAAGTTTAGAAACAGTCTAGAATTTGGCAACTCATTTGCTGCATGAAATAATCTGCCTTTATTTATTGTAATTGTCCCGAAGTGATGGTTTATTTAAAAAAAGAAATAGCCTGGCCCTTTAATTTGGTGCATTGGTTCTCTCTGCAGCAAGACTCTGTGCCTCGAGGACTATCCTTTTTGCTAGTTTTCTGAAGATTTTGACCTACATGTGGCTGAGTACTGCAACCTGGAGCCTTGAGGAATATTATGGCTATTAGGAATGCAGACATTTTTTTTAGGAAGTCTCTGAGGAAGGAGTGTGTAGATTAGTTCTGTCATTTTTGTGTAGCTATAACACATATGTGGGTAAGAGAAGCAGTATAGAAGTGACTCCATATCTTAAAAACTATCATGTGTCACAAAGATTTCCCTGTTAATTATGAATCTATATTCAGAAGTAACTAAAACTTCTTTCTTTTTCTGTCTGATTCAGGACTACTTCTATCCCAAGTACACGGGTAAGTTCTTTTTTCTCTAAAACACTAAATCCTCCCTCTCTCCATTGGTTTGATTTGCAATTTCTTCATTTGTGCTGTCTGTTCTTTGTCTTTGTTCAGGCTGTGTGGAGAAATTTGGGGATTCTGAAAAGAAAAAGCAGGATCTGATCACATGTGTGCATAGTAAGTTTGATTTTTAAATGTGGTTACTTATAACTGATCATTCCTTATTGTTTCCCCAAACTTTCTTTCTCTTTAAATTTTCACTTGTATGCAATGCTACACTCAGAGGAGGGCATCTCATTGTGCTGCACTGCAGTTACATTGCTCTGCATCACTCAGAGACATCTTTTTCCTGCTGGAGTGGAAGTTATCTGTACCCGATTTCTTTGCCAAATCTAGTCTGTTTTTTTTTTTTTCTGAAATGATACCCAGGTGTTCGTGAGTAACGTTGCAGCACTTTGCCACAGTTAATGCTGCACATTGGTTGATGGAGGACACACCCCTTCGTTCGTCACATATTCACTCCCTGCAGTTGCTTCTTCGTGAGCCGAACCAGTGAAGGAGTGACGTAGATAAAAAAAAAAAAAAAAATGTCAGACGTAAAATGAGGACAGGACTTTTCTGCTGCATCAGGGTAGAGGAGACGTGGAGCCACCCGGCTTTTACGCTATTGGCTGTGGAGTCTCCGGGTGGGTGCCATGATTCAGCAACATCACTGAGGCACTTAAAGACACGGCAGTGCTTTCAGCAACGACTGACTGCACGCAATGTCTCCCGCATCACTTTTTTTTTATTTTTTTTAATTTCATATCCAATTCATCCTGTCTCTCCTCCCTACACTGCAGAATGGTGGCTCTCTGTATTGCTTTGATCAGTTCAGTCCTCACAATTAACTTAAAGTTACATTTTCACAAACATCAAACTAATAATGGCTGTTTTTAGAAAGTATGACAACATTTAATCCATGTGAATTAATGGGTGATTGACATAATTAATTATATTTAAACAAATCATCCACAGATGTTTTGTCCTTTTTGGATGTAGGACTGCATCTAACGATTATTTTAATTACCGATTATTCTGACGATTAATCAGTTAATCAGAAAAAAAAACTTAGCACATTTTGCAGATTTTTCATTTAAGCACATAAACCGTTTTTTACATTAGAAATTCAAGGTAATTGCCTGTTTAATGATTTGAAAAGCATCTCTAGTTCTTTTAGGCATGTAATCAGACTGTCTTTTGAACGGTTTTAGAGACTTAGCATGCAGAACATGAATCCATTCAAATCTTCTGCTTGTAATGAATGCTGTTGTTTTAAAAATCCTAAATATGAAGGTGAGGGAAATGGAAACCACGGCGCATTCGTATCATGCGAAATAGGCATGCCTGTAGAGTTGATTCTTTGTGTGTCATGAACTAGTTTCTGTTTTTCTTCTTCAGACTGTGTCCTTTTCTGTCACTTACTGAGCTGGAGCTGACATGCCCAGACTTGTCAAGCATTCAGACTCCACTGCTATGATAACTGTAGCAGAAGAAACAAGATTTGCACTCTCTTACGCAAGCCTAAGATGTCATAGAGGACTCAGGAAGAAGTATTAATTGGAAAAGTAAACACATTAAAATGCAGTTGGTATCAGTTTGATCTTTTCTATTCAGAG
The DNA here is from genome assembly GCF_000485575.1 of Poecilia formosa. Lineage (NCBI taxonomy): Eukaryota > Metazoa > Chordata > Actinopteri > Cyprinodontiformes > Poeciliidae > Poecilia > Poecilia formosa. Next base: position 1,610,839 of record NW_006799999.1, read on the forward strand.
CTACCGCTCTCGTATTGTGGGAAAACCCAAATAGGGCATATCCAGGAGGATAGGTTACCCTGCATTAGGCTATTTATACTGAATTCCTGATTTGCAGAATATGAGATTTGTCCTTCCTCTATCTTCTCTGCTTCACAGTTGCATGCAGTGTGTGAATGTCACACACTTTCTTCTGTATCACCTTTAACAGGTAACCAATAACACCTATTACCTCCTGTTTTTCAAACCCTTAAGACATTCCAGACCAGTGCTCTCCATCTCCTTGCAATGCCAGAGGTACGGTGCGCTGCGAGGACAAAAAGGGCGATTTCCACTGTCACTGCTTTACAGGCTGGACAGGAGCCAATTGTGAGAAAGGTATGGTCATCATCACATGACTCGACATTGTGAGCTGGATTTCAGCAGAGGTTGAATTTATGCAGTGTCACCTTTAGTCAGTGCAGACATCTCACCACTCCAACCTTGGTTCTGACAGCTAACCCCTATCCTATCCACAGATGGAAAGATCTGGCTCAAAAGATTTTTTTATTTGGGTTTAAGGTCATCTATCTTAGTAAGGTGAAAGTAATTAGTTTCTTTCTATTTCACTTATGTCTTCCGTCTTAAGCTGTTTATGACGGGAATATGATTACCCAACTGCTGATGCAGTTATTATTCATGCGGGGGAGGATAGTTAGATTCCTTTGAATGGCATTAACAGGAACTTGAGTTCAAAACAAGAATGTTTCTTTCTACAGAGATCAGCATCATTTAAAGGAATATTGCTGTACAAGCAAGAACTGGAAAACATACTTAAGTTAAATCCAGGACCAATGGGAGGGAGAGAGAGGAACATTTCCACTGTGACTCATCCCGCCACCTTACTGTGAGAGGAAAACTGTAACAGATTTAATTTGACTTGGGCCAAACCTTTTCCAGAACATGACAAGTTTGCTCCTTAAACCTCTGCTGCAATCCTCAGCCACAGTTACAGAGTGCCGTAGTTATTTTTAAGGACTTTAAGAAAGTAAGAATTCAATTCATTGGGATTAAGAAGTCCTGCACTGTTCAGAAGCTTAGAATTTACTTTACAAATCATTCTTACAGTAAACATCTTATTCAGGCACTTTCTAAATAAAGTGAACTTCCTGCCGCACAGGTTCAGATTGGATGTTTTGTCTTATTATGTTGACAGTAGTTTCGGTTTTTCTGCAGATGTCAATGAGTGCACCAGAAATAATGGAGGTTGTGAACATAAGTGCAACAACACTATTGGAAGCTACCGCTGCTCCTGTCATGATGGCTTCATGCTGGTGGGTCGCCACATGTGTAATGGTAAGCCACAAACCACTGAACCATTTATTCTAACGACTGGGGTCCCATCACAGCTGCAGCTGCAAATAACCGTTTGTTACTGAGGTTCCTTCCTCCTTTGAATCCACTTGAAGAGTAACAAGCTCACTTTATAAAGACTTAATTGAAGTTATTGTGATGAACACAGACTACTTTAATTGATTGGTGTAATTACTTTAATGTTGTTAACCAGATTTACCTGTTCTCCAAAGTCAAATCACTCTCATGACTCGCCAATAAAATGGATTTCATCTGAAGCGTGAACTACACCTTTCTATCAAGTTTTTAGAAACTGCACTCAAAAAGAAGAGGAATAGATTTTATATTCATGATTATTATTTATCTGAAGAACAAACATTTGAGACTTTACCAAGGATTATAGGGAAAAACATAATGTCTACTTTTACAGAATTAAGGTTTTCTCGCTACTTTAAAAGACAAACAATTCTTTCAACACTTGATTTAGAATAGTTTATATTCATTTTGAGATTCAAGTCTTATTTCTAATTTAAGGAAGAATCTCTTATTCGTCACAAACTTTCTCATGTGAAAACGATGAGAAAGAGAAAATTATTTTCTTTGTTAAACTATTCTAAAACGTCTGCTGAGAGTTGCTCTTTATATCTAAGTTATATCTTAGATATACATTGTTAAATGATGCATTTAAGAGCATATTACATTCACAAGTATTGGACCTTCTTATAATTAATTGTTTTAGGTAGAAAGTAATGAAATTGGTAACATCTATAATCTCTTGTTTTAACTAATCTCTTTCAGACTTAATACCACTGTAAATGGCGTTCACATACTCAGAATGGTAGTGTGACAATTTAAAGGTCTTAAAAACACATGACTTTAAGACACAAGCTTATTATTTTTCAGAAAAAAAACATGTATTTTGTCTGACCTACACATTATTTTTGACTAAAAAATCCAATTTTGCTGATGGTCTGAAATCAGGAAGAGAGCAAAGTCTCTGGAGATAATAGGAGAAACTCCAAGGATTGCATCACGTTATTTACAATATCATCTATAAATCAAATTGTCAAATTGTAGCAAATATTCATTCATTCCCTACAGCTGAATTTAATAAAACATATATGTCAGTTTTTCAGGTAACTAAGGATGAGGATACATCTGATCATATATGTTGTTTTGCTGTTGATTACAAATATTTAAATGTACAATTTCATAAAATCTCACTTTGACATGAACTGAACACACACTTTGTTTGATATTTTTAGATATCGACGAGTGTGAGGATGCAAGCGTGTGCGGAACAGCTCTCTGTCAGAATAACAAGGGCAGCTATGACTGCTTGTGTGAGGACGGCTACGTCTACGACAACAAAAGCAAAAGCTGCGTTGGTGAGTCTGTGCGGCCATTCACAATAAGAAAAACTGGGGCAGTTTTATTTGATCTGGCACGCGAGCGATGTTGTCCTCAGCAGGCACCCGATGTAGCGCCGCTGTAAGTCATGAAAACAAAGCAAAAAATATTTTGGAGAAATGCTGCACAATTAGGTAACAGTTCACTGTTGAGCAAACGGTGTTTTTAATATTTTAGGTTATCCTACCGAAAAAAAATTTGAAGCACACATGCAAATTAGCCAAAGTTCTTTTTTGCAAGACCCACAGATTGTTTTGGTTCTCTGAAGAGCTCCAAATATGGATTCATAGACCAAGGAATTTTAAAAACATAGACAGCCATCCAGCTAATTACCTGTTTAATGATTATATGTATCTTTAAAGTTTAATGTGTTTATTTGATCTGCTGTGTGTTTCCCAAGACATGCAATAAGATGCTCTAAAAAACACATTTTTATCTTGACTGTTGTTATAAGTTGAAACAACAACAGAATCAAATGATGGAAATATAGAATGAAAGCCAACAATGACTCGGTGGGAACCAGACTTTTCATAACCTCGGTGTCCCCCTCAGAGGATTGAAGTTTATTTAAGCCAATCTTTTCATGGCCATGTAAGGTTGTACGTGAAGCTCCAAAGTACTGCCCGGCCAACGTCAGTGACCTCTTCACTCAAGTGTTGTGTGCATTCCTTCTGTGTCGAAATGATGGAAAACCCTCTTTCTTTCAGTTTTGTCGAGGGTTTTTTTGTGTGTTTTTAGTTCTTGGAAGTTACGTTTTCCCTGAAAATGATGGTGTATTTTTGATAAGACCGTGAACTCTCTGCTTCCCTGTAATCTTGGCACCACAAGCATTCTTCTCTTTAATCCATCCGACCTCTGTTATCACTTGCAGATGTGGATGAGTGCCAGTCTGGCGTTTGCCAGGAGGAGTGTTTGAACATTCCCGGGAGTTTCCGTTGCTTCTGTGACGGTCGTCAGGGCAGGAAGCTGGGTCGTGATCTGAGGAGCTGTAAGGTAGTGGTATCAGGTTCTGTTCTTGTTGGAAACCAAGAATTAAAATCTACTTACTTTATCATTACATTTAAGTTAAATGGTTTACAGGTGCATCTGAGAACCCATAAAAATAATTAAAGCCTTTTACTCATAATAAAAAACCAAACCTCCTGTAATAATCTCTGCAGGTTTTCAGTTGCTCTTTGATGCTTTGTTTGGTAGAACTGGTACATTTCTAAAAGGTCTTGAAGCATCATTACGTAACTCAGGACTTCAAACAGTTTTGATGCTTGTGTACTTTTATCATTTCATAAACTACCTCATTGTGCCTGCCTGATAGTGTCATTGTTTTGGTTTGTTCTCCAGCCTATAACGCCGTGTATAACGCCTTCCCTGAAGAGAAATCCTCGTTCTCTTTATTTGGGTCGCATGTTCAGCGCCGTGCCCGTGGTGCGGCTGCGTTTCCGCCGCAGGGTCCACACCGGGTAAGAAAATGTTCCTCATGCTTATCACCAGCAGTGTGTGAGACAGTCCCTATATTTATACCCTGCTTAATGAAGTCATTGTACCAGCCTTAGTTCAGATAATGTTGGTGTGTCTGGCTGTCTTTAACTTGAGCCAAGGAAGTAATTCATTTTCAATCGACAAACTCAAATGTTATCTTTTGAACTCTTGAGATATGAAGGATATGTTCAGGGTGTGGCATTGGGCACTGCAGGGTAATTGTTAGCCAAAGAACAAAAACACCTGATTTGGGTTTGATTATGACCAGTTTTTAAACTAATTTATTAATTCTTTTTCTATTTTAATGTTCCACACTACAGAAAAAGATTAAAGCTCCTTGCATTTTGTCAATGCCACCTTTTTTTTTTTTTTTTTTGGCCAAATTACTTCCTACATTTTGGCTTCTACCATGTTTCATTTCTTTCCATTCTTTTTTTTTTTCCTGCCTTCATCAGTTTCTCTGCAGAGTTTGACTTCCGCACCTTCGATGGTGAGGGGGTGATCTTCTTCGCAGGAGGCCACCTCAACAGCTCCTGGATTGTCCTCGCAATGCATCAGGGGAAGCTGGAGCTGCAGCTCAAGTACGGCGCCGTCAGCAGAGTCACCAGCAGCGGGCCCCTCGTCAACGACGGCCAGTGGAGAAAGGTTAGCAGTTTCTGCTCAGAGGCTTGAAAAGCAGCTACACACAACATGAAGAATTTGAACTTACTGAAAACATCTTGGATGTGTTGTCACAGATCTCAGTGGAGGAGCAGGGCAGGAGTCTGGTGATAAAGATCGACAGGGAGGCTGTCATGAAGATCGCTGTAAACGGCGACCTGTTCACGCTGAAGAAAGGCATGCACGAACTTAACCTCACTGTCGGAGGAGTTCCTTTCAGGGAGGACGGCCTCGTCAATCAGGTGTTTATTTGTATGTGCTTGTTAGCTTTCCTGATCACACACTGAGGTTAGGTCCTGTTCAGATGTTTTCCAACCGTCCTGACTTTGACGCCTAGATAAATCCCCGTCTGGACGGCTGCATGATGGAGTGGCGCTGGCTGACGGGTGAAGACACCTCAATCCAAGAAACTATTCGGTCCAACGACAACATGCAGTGTTTCAGCTCTGAGGCTCCTGGAGCGTATTACCCTGGATCAGGCTTCGCTCTCTTCAACATCAGCTATGGTGATCACTCTATCCTCCAGACACTTAGAGAAAACTCAGAATGATTGGACTTCAAACAAAGCAGCATTACAAAAAAAATCTAGTAGTTTGAAACTATACCTTTTTTAAAACTTTGGTAGACTTTAATAACATATTCAGGTCCATCCCAAGTGTGCATAGTTGTGCAGAAGCATTGGACATCGCACAACAAAGTGTAATTTGTCATTCCTGATTCATCAAGTTCACTGTTAGGCTTGTTTTGATGACTGTAAGTTGACTTTCACCGACTCTTTCAACATGTACTCAAAACTTCCTGCTCTCTAGAGTCCAAGAACCTGAGCATCCAGATGACCCTGCGCCCACTTTCTGGTATCGGAGTGCTGTTTGCGCTGGTTCACCAGGACAAAGTGCCTCTCTCTATCGCTCTGTCTGACTACAATCCCACCACAGAAGAGTGGAGAGATGTGAGTGATTCATAACTCGGCCTCCACATACATTCATCTTCTTTCCCTGTAAAAACTGATCTCGTGTTTGTTTTTCAGTTCATCCTGGTTTCTGTAGGCGATGTGGTTATCGCCAGCTCTCCTGCACCCCTCTGCGACGGCGAGAGCCACAACATCCAGGTGACCATCTCAGGTAACCAGACTCTCCTTCTGGTCGACGGTCAGCCTGGACGAAGCGAAGAATCAGAATACACCACAGACGTCTTCTCACATTCGAGCACCTTTATAGGAGGTCTCCCAGGTAACGACTAACCCCCTTTTTTTTTTTTTTTTGCCTAAGTTGGTTTTCCACATTCACTTGTAAAGTTGAAAGTCAACATTTTGCATGATCTTAGTGTTATCAGACCTCATCTCCAGTACATTCTACAACAAAGTGTTGATCAGCTGCCAAAACATCACCTTACTAAATAAAACCAGCAGCACATTGTTTCATTTTGTTTCTAATCATAGTTGCTCCATTTCTGAGCCGTTTGTTAGAGCAAATAAAACCCACTGTTTTAAGAAGAGAGTAGCTCCGAGCCTCTAATCGTACATCAGAGCAGTAATTAACACTGGCTCGTGTAGCGGGGCTGGGCTCTTGTTTGCTAAGTGGCAGATTCAACACCGGGAGTAAAACCTTTGGTGTTGCTGACTCACATGTTGTCATTTCCTCCCTCAGACGTCTCCCTGGTGTCCACGCTGGTGTCGGCGGCCTACAGCGGCTGCTTGGAAGTCGCAGTGAACGGACAGTCTCTGGACCTGGACAAGGCCATCCACAAACACAACGACATCCGTTCTCACTCCTGCCCCCTGCTGAACTCTCAGCTGTGACACAAAGCGGTCTATAAGTAGGTCTTTGACTTGATAGGGGTGGGGAGAAAATGTCCACTAAAATTCCAAAAGCTTTGACTCATTGGGAGATAGCTTAGATTGAAAAAAGAATAAAACACACTTTTTTTTTTTTTTTAATTGACACTGCTACATAAATTGCTGGAGATTTCTACCCCAGCATGTCAGGTGGCAACTGAGCAGGAAAATCCATAAAACCCAGCAAATACATGGCAATACATTTTGTATTTTATGTCAGCTGCCAACGTATTACAGGCTCATTAGCCCATAAAAACACAGCAGACGATTTTCAAAGCAGTGTTAAATGGTTAGAGCCTGTCTGGTCGGAGTTCTACACATCCTACCTTTGTTGAAATACAGATTTATTTTAATGTCTTTGCTGGCATTTCCAAAACTTGATTAAAGGGAGTGCTAACAAATGTAAAAAAAAAAAAAAAAAAAAAAAACACTACACTACCCTGCTCAGAGAAAGTGTCATCATCTGGTGCTTAAACGTCTCTGAGTGTTTGGTGCATAACAACGTGTTGATTGTGAATCGAGACTCGTATTTGCCCTTAAAATGCTGAATCTCCTCTTGAGCCACAGCATCGAAAACACAGCTCTGTGTTTTGCTGATGACCTTGCACATCGTTACAGGTAGAAATGGACTGCAACGTGGAGCCATTTTTATGATCTCCTCTCGATTGCAAAAGCACTTCATGTCTGCCTGCAACCTTAAAAAAATCAACCATGTGCCTAGAAAACAACAACCCAAACTTGTCAGCAGCTCCCCCTCCGATCGGGTGAACCATTTTTTTTGCAGCGGTGCAGTACTGTAACAGCTCAAATTATCGGCCTGTGCATTTTCTGGGTGGATTCCGATCCTTTGAAGCACTGACCTGGTTGTTGAGCTTTAGTCACTTACTTCATCACAGACTCCCCTTCTTTTCCCCGAGTCACTCAGTCACAGTTAAAACCTGCCACATACCAACCTGACGGCTACAGAAGCACAGAAGAGACGGGAAGGGGCGCTGTCCATGAGCGACGGACAAAGCACTGCATCAATCGCACCACACAAGCTACTGAGAACAAGAAGAGTGCGCTGTATTATACTGTGTGTAAATAATGTTACTGTAAAATGCTTTAGAAATGACAGAAAGCAAACACTACTTCTGCTGCAATATTTCTGGATCGTTTCAACGACAAAAAAAATAAAAACAACACAAAAGCCTCTCAGCCCGAGTCTGAGGAAAGCTTCGGCAATAAGTTTGTCTGCTTGACACAGAAACCAAGAGGTGAGGAGAACAATAGCCTGGAATCAAAGTAGCATCAGTCTTTAGGAGCTCGTTTTTAATTTATCGGTGCTGAGCAAATCAAAACACGTTTCAAAGCTGAGAATGTCAGAGGAGCATTTTGACTTGAAACGCCAAAAGGGCTCCGGTGTTATTTCACATCCCTGTCATTTTATAGTTCTCTTATGAATGAATGCAAGCGTATCAAGTTTGACCTTCTATTGTATTTTGTTTGTTTTTTTTAATCGTGTTGTATCTTGAATTTTCTCTTATTTTTATTTTTCACTTTAAACTGCCAGTATGTGTACAATGCTGCAAGATGTCTGCCTTTTGAGTTTTAACTTCCCTTAAACCTATTTAAAAAATAAAATCAGCTGTATGAACATTATATTATAGAGTAAAATTGTATTTTCAAGAAAAAAAAAGAAGATTTGTGTGTGTGGTCTTTTTTACAGTCGTGTTCTAAATTTGGGCTGCATCTTTGAGTTATTTTTATTACAGAAAGCACTAAAGATAATAGATTTCAGTTCATGTTGATGTTTGTTATAGTCTTGACATTTTCAGCATGAGAGAATTTAAAACATTTTGTCGGAGGTGTGCAGTATAAGGGACGGGGTTGATTGAAAAGAATAAAAACCAGTGGATCTTGAGTAAACTTTGAGTTTAGGACCTTAAATTCCCATCTCTCCCTGGAGAGTAAACGCTACACATTTAAAATGAAGTTGAGAAACATGTTTGTTGAAAGTGAGCTTATGTAACAGACTGCCATGGCCCTTTAAAATGCAAGGCCCCAACATCAGCACAAGAAGTGGACATGTATACAGTCGGGTTTATAGGAAAACATGTTGAAATAAAGCTGCTTGAAACTTCTGATCCGGCCCGACAGAACAGCTGTTGCAGAACCACATTTTATTGCTTTTTACTTAAACAAGATATTTAAATTATCATTTTTTTTTAAAACTTACAGCAACTGGAGTTATACAGTGAAGTCACCTAGTAGTCTGAGTCTGTGTTCAGTTGAATCTTCCAAGAAATACACATTTTTCTCACAATGAAGGCAGATAAACGCCAGGGTTTGTGTTTACGCAAGGTTGATTTTCTGATCGTCGTAGCATCTCTTCTCCACTTGCTGTCAACAAAGACTCTTGGGGACATGCTTCTTTTTTTCCACTTATATTTTGGTTGTCACTGTATGCACCACTCGAACGGGAATGTTGCATTATTCCCCTCAAGAAGAAAATGCACGTATTTTCCAAAATCTACTGTTTGATGTTCTTTCGAAGCCCTTGCAGCACAAATATATAGGTCAAAGATCAAAACGGTATGAATTCCATAGCAGCAGATACTGAATCCTAACAGTTTACACACGTCATCAATAATGCATACAGTATATTGACTCTTAAGTGCACATTAAATAACACGAAGATTAAATAAGAGCAACATGAATATCATCTGATCTCCATTTCACATTTCAAGAAAGCCCTTTTCAATTTAAATAAAGATTATCTACACATATATTATCTAAACGAGACATTAGATCAGTCCACTGTCCTAATATCACACTGTACATTCATAGCGTCCATCAGCAACTGAGACGTAAATTACTGAGTACTTTGGAAATTTGCTTACTTTTAAATTTTCTTAACGCGGGCAATATTTTTAGATTGATAAATGCTGGCTTAGCAGATCTGATCTGCAAACCCACAGTCTTCAACCTAAAATAAATGAGAAAAGGGGCTTAATTTCCTTTAAATCCCAATGAACAGAAATGGTGCTTCAGACATTTACTGTTTTGTTTTGTTTTAAAGTCTCATACCTTTGACTAACCTTAAAATGTCAGAGGATGAGATCATGGCGGGAATGTTGGGCTCCAAACATGTGGTGAAGTGAATTGTAGCGATCCTTCATAAATAAAATCCCATATTTTAGTGTCAGCTTGAGCCTCTGAGGAGTTTGCTTACTCCCTTTACTTGCTTGCGTCTGATCTAGTGAACCAGCTGCAGGAGTAAGCGTGTATTCTTCTGGTTTTGAAATACTGAGGTGGTAAGTTGCTCTTTGGGGGTCGTACTGTTGATCGGTTTTAGACTCTTTACGAGTGACGAATTATAATCTTATGCTGAAAATAAGGTAACTGAGCTGATTTTCTCAGTTAACCACAGGAAACATAAAGATATACATCTATCAGTCTGTGTCTGAGATCAGTTAAAACCCAAAAGACACAGAACTGAAATGTAGTGAGTTTTCTCTCTACAAAGACAACCTTCAAAAAGTCTTGTGCTGAACCAGGTGAAGACATCCTCCTCCACCTCTCTCCGTGTGTGTGTGTGTGTGTGTCGGGGCTCAGCAGGCATACGGCGGGGGCTTCTCGAAGGGGCTGTAGGTGGATCCGTACAGGACGGGAGCGTTGGGGGTCAGCATATAGCCTCCGGGGTCCTGGGTGGCTCCCTGAGACGGTGGCTGGGTGGGCATCTGGACGGGCTGCTGGTTCTGGCTCTCCTCAGAGGGGTTGGCGCCGGAGCCTCCGTCAGGGATCATCTGGGGGGTGGCAGGTGCTTGGAAGCTGCTGGTATGCTGGAGGCGAGGAGAAACGGAGTAAAATCTCCAAAAGTGATCTTTCTTATTTTTAGGTGAAATGTGCTTTTCATTTCTTTGATCTTTGCAGCGTGGCCAAAGAAATGTCAACCAAGAATCACCAAAAATATTTCACCTTAAAGCATCAGCCAGTACTTTGTGTTATGCATGTGGATTATCACATGGCAGGACAACATCTCATTAGTAGCTATGCTTTGGTACCTGCATGGGTATGGGGTAGTTTGGGTAGGCGGGCAGAGCCTGCCCTGAGGGGCAGAAGCCCGAGTAGGAGAGCATGTGCTGGGTCGGGTTGTAGAGGATGTGGGGTGGAGGCGCAGGGCTTGGAGCAATCTGAGCAGTGGGCTTCTGCTGCAGGAGTAAAATAATAATAATAAGAATTTCAACCAAGGACGAAGTGAGATATCATTAAGAAAGGTTTGGAGGCATAAATTAAAACAGATGTTTGCATCATTAATATTTTAAAGCTCTTCAAGCTTTCAGACATTTTTTTATAAGTACCACAGGAAAGGAGAGAGTGTTTTCCACTCAAATTTGACCAATGACTTTAAAGATTCCTAAACTCAGGCAACCAGTTTTGTGTCAGCATATAAGCACCTGCAACTTAATAATTGCAGGTGCTAGAACTTTCCTGAAAATGTGTCTCACCAGTGAAATACATTTCAACCAGTGAAACTCAACTGTTTAGTAAAATACTTAACGTACAAAGTGATGCAAGGATTTATTTCTGTTGGAACTCTGATGATTGTGGCTTTCCAGATGATGAAAATCCCAAATTCAGTTTTCTTGGAAAATTTCAATATTACATGAAACCAATAGACAAAGTTCTGGTAACACTTTATTTGAAGGGGGTTGAATAAGAGTGACATGACACTGTCATAAACATGACATAACACCTGTCATGAACATGAATAAGCCTTCATGAATATTTATGACTGTTGTCATAAAGCGTCATTTGGTAAATTATGACACTTTTAATACAAAGTTGACATTATTCAAAATGTCTTTGTTATGACAACTTGACATTAACCAGGAAATCATTATTGATATAACTTAGTTATAAAAGTATTACTGATTGCACTTTAAAAATTAGGTATCTTTATGTTATTAAAGATAAAGTTTAAACAGTAATGATTTCCTGGTTAATGTCAAGTTGTCATAACAAAGACATTTGGAATAATGTCAACTTTGTATTAAAAGTGTCATAATTTACCGAATGACGCTTTATGACAACAGTCATAAATATTCATGAAGGCTTATTCATGTTCATGACAGGTGTTATGTCAGTCTTATTCAACCCCCGTCAAATAAAGTGTTACCAAAGTTCTTTTTTCGTTGTAATTCTTCTGGGCCTGCTTCTCACCATATCCTTGTACGCTCCAAGGATGGCAGCGTTGATGATGCCCAGGAACATGGCGACCACGTTCAGCATCACAGAGGCCCACAGCAGTCGGTACAGGTGGATCGCATCGAAGCAGCTGCTGACCCCCGTGAACTCATAGTAATGGCTGTGGTACTCTGAGCTGGGACAGGAAGAGGGCAGCGGTGAGTCATGAAGGACTTTTAGTGTTTTCAGTCTTGCTCTTATGAGCTACAAGCGCTTCTATGACCATTAACACTGCAGAAATGACTTCTGCCTAGTCGTTTCTACAGAATCTGAATTCACCAGTCGGATTTGAAATACGAGTTTCTCAAGGTAAACCCAGTTGTGAAGTGCTTGTTTAATGTCTGCTTCTCTCACCTCTCACAGTAAAGGTAGCAGCAGTAGCAGGTGTTGCTCCTAATTCTAAGCGAGCAGGCTTTGTTGAATGGGCGGCACGCCACCTGCTGGGACAGTTGGTAAGTTCACCAGGCTAAAAATTGTGTGGATTTAGATAAGTTGTTTAGACAAACAGACGTAAACATAATGTGTGTAAATCGTTTACAAAACCACAATCAAACCTAGATAGTTTTTAACAGAGCCGGCAACATTGGAACCAATTACAATTTGTAGGAGTAATAGTGAAACCCAACTCAATAACTGGATTTCATATATGTAGTAACACGTTCATGCCACTAGATGTCACCGCATACTTTATAAAACATCCAATGAGGCACAGAATGGGATTAGTGCTTTTACTGCTTTCTAACAAAAGTCCGTGTGTGTGGGTGTGTGTGTGTGTGTGTGTGTGTCTGTGTGTGTCTGTGTGTGTTGCATGGATAAATTTAATAAAGCAAACCTCAGTATAGTAGTTATCGTAGGCGTAACCTGATCCACTGCTGTAATAGTCACACATGTTCTCCTCCAAAGGCCGTATGTCCTGAAACGGACAAAAGATTTAAACAATTAAAAGTGTAAGACACATCATGCAAAATCTGAGCATTTTTACCCCCCACCCCTCCCCCCTACAGTAAGTACACATTAAATGTGAAAAGCGGTGTGTTTTGTGCTGTTATTCTGCGTCTGTGCGCCACTGAGTCTGCAGAGGTTTACAACATGCATCTGCTCATTTCTGCCCACTGCACTGGTTCTGCAAAAGCCAGCCCATTATTCTTCACTGCGCTTTATGCAGCACCAAAGGTAATAAAAGTCATTTTATTTTCCAAGGCCTGAATGTGCAATAGATATGACTTTTACTGCACGAGGACCAAATACATATATCTGTGGAGACCAGATTATATTGGTGATCAATATTAGGAGCTCAGTGCAGCTTTTAGGATGTCATTAAGAGCAGCAGCCTCTGTCGCCCAGGAGGGAGGCTGTGATGATCTTATTAGCCCGTTGTTTGCTTGTATAGAGGTATTCTGGGGTAACATGTAGGTATAATCATTTAGTTTGTGCTTTAACACATTTTCCCTCCTTGATTCCTTGTAGTCAACAGAAGTAATTTGGGGATTTTATTTATTTTGTGACATTTCAATCAGGGTAAGAGCTTAAGAAACCCTCTGTACGGGTCGAGGTGAGATCAGGACATTCGATACGACTCGATCGGTGTGTCTGTGTGAGTCTCGACCTGGATTTCAGGAGAAAACCCTGCCTGACTTATGTGGAATGAGATTTGCTTTGTTAACACCCGTCTGATTTCTTTTTCAGACAAAAAAAATGAATTCATTTGAATTTATGTATTTTCATGAGGAATCTGTGCAATACTTACAATGAACTCTGAAGCAATAATCCCATCCACAATGGCACACAAGAAAGACGTGATGACTCCGATGCTGATGAAGATTATTGCAGCCACAAGCTTAAGGAGAGACGGAGACAGAAATATGAATAAAATAGTAGTAAAAATTTGTGGAATATCATTTATTGACGTAAACACACAGAAATGTATGTCTTAATTCATTTAAAAATAATTTTAGAATAATCTGTAACCTTAAACTGGCTGGGTTTGGGTCATCAGTATCAAGGTTTCATTTACTTGATTGTGCATCTAATTTCAGATCAATGACTGCTCAATGCTTAAAGCCAAAGTTGGCATTTTCCCATAACACCAACACACACACACACACACACACACATGCACGCACACACAAGCAGGTAATCTTCACATCCCCGGTGGTATTCATCCTGATTGGTTGTCTGCTGCGTCTGGGCTGCAGGATGATAAAGGAAATGTATGGCTCCTTCGTCTGCCAGCGTGTTGTGCCTGATTTACAAGCCGGCCCCGGCGAGCGGCGCAGGAGGACGGCCTTTTGGTGACCACGAGGTCAATCTAATTCCCTCTAATCTGCCACACACACACAAAATCACAGCGTTCTCTGTTCCCGATCACTGATCAATAACCTCTACCTTCAGCTTTGTTTTTTAGGGGGGGTTTTCCAAGACAAGGTGATCTAACTCGCATATCCGCCCGAGTCTTTTACACTGTAAGGCACGGACATTTTGTGATTTCACACCCTCGGCCCTGCAGACACAGCTGGCAGATCACAGATGTTTGGTCATAAAATTTACTAATCAGCATCAGCTACTGACGTTTAAATTGCCCCACAGGACCGCAGCTTCGATAAGGAGACAACTTTTTTTCTTCATAACGTCGGCCTCGACTTGTAATTTTCCTGATTTGTAACTGGGAGAGTTACAAATCAGGAACTCTATTTCATTTAGATTATTGGAATGTTTAAACAAAGGCTGATAAAAACTCAAGTCAGACTTTAAATCTGTCAGAAACCTTCCCATCCTCTGTATTTATTATTTACTTACAGTTTTATTAGAGATTAATGAAGTTTACGGTAACACTTTATTTGAAGGGGGTTCAACCAAGAAATCATTACTGTTTAAACTTTACCTTTAATAAAATAAAGTTACCTAATTTTTAAAGTGCAATCAGTAATACTTTTATAACAAATTTATGTCAGTAATGATTTCTTGGTTAATGTCAAGTTGTCATAACAAAGACATTTTGAATAATGTCAACTTTGTATTAAAAGTGTCATAATTTACAGAATGACGCTTTATGACAACAGTCATAAATATTCATGAAGGCTTATTCATGTTCATGACAGGAGTTATGTCATGTTTATTACAGTGTCATGTCAGTCTTATTCAACCCCCTTCAAATAAAGTGTTACCAAGTTTACTCATCTACTTTTAAGAATTGTAAGGCGCTCAGTGAAATTTTTCCAGACTTTTTTTTATTTGAATATTTTCAACTTGCAGCTAAAACAAAACAAACAAAAAAAATCAGTGACAGTGAAATTTGAGTATTGTAAAAAGTTTATAAACTGTTTATAAAAAGTTGAGAGGAAGGAAAAAGTCTGTTAGGAAAGGGTTTGCCAGCAACAGGGATAACTGCAGCCTTGAGTTGACTGTCATGCAAAATCCATTCAACGATATGAGGGAGCTTCATAATGAGTGGACTTGCAGCTTTTTCCTACTTTACAATCTCAGCTGAGGTTCTCTTTTTTCTTTTTCACTTTCATATTAAATATTTTTCTCATCACCGTAATGGAATAACATGTAAAATGTCCTGAGCTCAATCAATTTGATCAACTTAATTTAAAGTTAAGTTGCAATTGGGCAGCAAAACTAATTGACTTCTTAAGCTGTCTAAACTCTGCTTAAATCTACCCAGTGAAAACACATTTCAAAGCAAACAATACTTTGTAATTCTGAGAAGTGTCAACTAGAACAACCAATTTTATTCCTTCAACCTTTCATGATGCCAAACCTCTCACTCTCTCACTGACATTTGCAGTTAATTACTCTCACTTCCTCTCTTTGCAGAAACAAAACATAATAATTATAAAGCTCCAAACAAAATTCAGATTATTTTTATTTTTGTTTTAGTGTATATTAAAAGTGAACAATTTTGCTTTTTTAAAAATGGCGCAAATATTGTCAAGCACACTGATCTGGTTGAAAACGAGCAAGAAATCTGAAAAAGATACTTCTAACAAGATTCTGAAAATTAATTTTCATCAGCGATGTGAATAAAGAACCAGGCTGAGGAAATGAGCTCTTTCTGGATGGCTTTATCTGCCACTGGTCCAGACTCTCCACTTCATTAGCGGTTCAAATGACTTCGCTTTTATGGGCTGCAAGTGGGAGATGAAGCCAGCGGCT
Organism: Poecilia formosa; assembly: GCF_000485575.1. NCBI lineage: Eukaryota > Metazoa > Chordata > Actinopteri > Cyprinodontiformes > Poeciliidae > Poecilia > Poecilia formosa. The sequence continues at coordinate 1,626,917 of NW_006799999.1, forward strand.
GAGACAATAGAGCCTGACAACTGCATTACTTCAGATTACCTTGGCAACAGCTGCCAGCACATAAAACATATTCACTGTTTAATTCACTAACATTATTTCCCCAAAGGTCCAGTTGAACTGAATAATCATATTCTGTATAAGATTAAAGACACACACACACACACACACACACACATCTGGTGTAGATGGATGATGTGCTCTTGAGATCTCACTCTACTTCCCTTTAAAGCAACTCTGCAAACTTCATGTGTGAAGTGATGTTAAATGCTGTGGGGAAAAAAAACATTTTTTTTTCTCCTAACAGATTTCTTCTGGTTTTGCTTTTTGTCACACTTTAATATCTTAGATCATCATTTTAATACCAGACAAAAGAAAAAAAAAAAACCTTTGTAAATCAGTGGTCAAATAATTCAAAATATCATTTAATCCTTTCATGCACAGTGGTCACTACAGTGGACAGCTGTCTAAAAGCCCTTTTCTTGTGCTTCTTGTGGATTTTTATGCTATAAATGCACACAGACCACTGAAGTGGACACTAATGCATCATAAAATACACTGCAAACGCAATAAATTATTGTTGTTAAGTCCAATATGGCCGACAGACAAAAAAAAAAGCCATGCCAACCGACCCGGTCCCTCCTTCTGTACGGACTCTTGCAGGTAAAAAAAAAAATATATTGTGACATCAGATAACCTCTAAAGAACAATACTACTGATGATTTTTCAAACAACTTTGTATTTGGAGAAAACTACAATTGATCACCTAATAAAATAAAATAAAAAAATGTTTTTACAAAAAAAATTTCCTACCTTATTTTAAACCTTAAGAAAAAAAATAAAAAATTGGAAAAAAAAAAATCTTGACACAAAGGATCATAATTCATGCATGAAAGGGTTAAGTAATAAAAATATAATGTCCCCTAAAACATAATAATTGGTGCGATAACACTCAGCGCTTTCTTTGTTGAAGAGAAATTTCAGCCCAATCTTCTGCTCGGAAAAGTCTAAATTCGGCCGCGTTGAATGAAGAGCCATCTCAGTCGGCTTAAGATTCAACTCTGACAAGATCATCTCGTTCAGAGGAGGACCTGCTGATGTCCTTTTGTTAATGTCACTGCTGAATAAGCCGAGATTTTTTAGCCAATCGGGTAAGAAACTGAAAGTCGGATCTTTTCCTTCAAGGCTTTCAATTAGTAGGAATACAATTTAGCACAAACGCGCTTTACAGTCATCTAAAAGTTGTTGACAACTTATTTATTTGTACATCCATCCACATAATTGTTTATATTTTTTAAGTGTTGTTATATTTTGAAATATAGTAGATTGTCCAGTTTGATGAAATAAATTCTAGTTTTCAGCAAACAGGTTGTCAGACTACTTTATCTCCGTAACATTTGTGTCACTTTGTGATTAACAATAAGTCTATAGCTAATAATGACAGAGATGCCTTTACGATCTGCTTCATCAACCTTTTTTTGTGGGAAACATGCTGCGTGTTTCCACATGTCTGTTTCCATTACGAAAGTATTGTGGGACCTACATTTTCCAGCTGATGCCAACTGTAGATTTGCACAAAATGCAACTGGACTTTTTGTATTTTAAAGATATTTATTCTTTCCTTCTCAAGCTCACTGACTGTAGAGTAGGTAAACTCAAGTCACCACCAGTGTTTTGGTCTGGTACGAGAAACCTGTACAAAATTTAAAACCCAAAGAAACATTTTGATGCAACTTTTAGAGTGGCGCATTAATGACAAATGGATAAAGACACGAAGAGGAATTTTACAGCCTCTGCAAAGATAACTATCAGGTTATGTAACTAAAAAAAAATCGCTGACCGCTGCAAGGTCTTCCTCCGCTGATTGGTCGACGATCGTCCAATTGTGACCACAGCTGGCCACGTTGGCAATAAGAAGTGATTGTGCCGTGGCCTGTTGGGTAAAATACGGCCCGTTTAAAAGGTGCTTCTCTCCGAACCGCAAGGTGACCAGGCGGACTGCGGTGTGGGAGACACGGGCGGTAGCTGAAGGAGATGCGGCTTTAGGAGAGAACACGAGCTACATGAAGCGTTTAGTCATAAAGAAATCTCTCGGCGCATCGGGGCGGTGAAGCCTGTTATCAGAGCGGCTCTGATGACCAGACAGAGAAGTAGTTCTTCATCTTCCTTTCACAGGAAACGCCGCACGCTCCGACAAGTTCCTATAAGATTTTTTTTCCATAAAATATATGGCGGCAGAGTAAAAGAAATTAGGACATTAAAGTTTTACTTTGCTAATATAACCGAGTGCTGTTTGAGCTGGTTCCTGTAAAACAGACCCATCTGTCTCTGGAGCGATGAGGTTCGGGGAGTTGGTTAGGGTTTAAGAGGTTTTTATATGCGTTGTGGAGTTTCAGTCTAAACGGTCTCTGATGTCAATGAAAAGTGTAAATGTCTAAAATGTGGATCTTGCAATTCGACTCTTTCTTGCCAAAGAAAGGGTGAAAAATCTTTATCAAATAAAAGGGAAAATTTTACTTTTTACTGCATTTAATCTACAGCTATATTATAAAGAAACTTTGGTAAGAGAGCTTCCACATCATCACATGGATCTCCTGGTCAAAAGTAGTTGGCTAAAAAACTACACGTCACCAAAGCATACCGTTCCCACAGTGAAGCATGGTGATGGCAGCATCATGCTTTGGAACAGTTTTCTTTTCACCTGGAACTGAGACCAACATGGTGGGTGGAGTAATCTTATAGATGTCATGTGTTTACTAGGAAAGGCCAGTAATTTCTGGTCAAAATGTGGCGTGCTGACAGAGTCCGTCCTAAAGAGAATGAAAGGCTGTAAGATCAAAATGGGCATCAACAAAGTCTTAGTTTAGGGGCTACAAACATTTTTTTTCTTCATTTTCTCCCTAAAAGATTTCAGTTTGTTTTACAGATGAGTTGTACTGTTCAAACTAAGAAGCTGGAAAAAAATATCTGAAACTGTTTGAATCAGAGAAACCAGAGATTTGTTTAGACGTGTAAACTATTTGACTAGGCATTTATTGAGCACAACTTTTCTTTTTTCCAGATTTTGATTTAATTGTGTGTAGTATGGCTTTTCTTTATTTATTTCTTTATATATTGTAAATGTTATTTCACCTAACAGTAAAAAGGTGCCTAGCATAACCTGTAAATCATTGGTATGAATAAAAACAAAAACAAAACAAAAAAACAAAAACACCATGATTACAATAGATTGGTTGTTTTATTGAGTTCATTAATTTTTCCAGGGAAGCAGGAAGCGCATGTTTGGCCACTGCACATAAACTCATCATCACTTCTCTCCTTGTTTACATTTCGGACCATACCAGCACCTCCATCTGCTGCTTTTTATGAGGTCAGAGTACCACAAGGCTTGGCCCATTCAGGAAACGAGACCTTCGGGGCTCTCGGGTATCTTGAAGCATTGTGCTAGGGATAGTTGTTCTTCTCTGCCGTGCCAAGCGGCTCTCGCGTTACCGCGATGGCATCAGATGGAGGAGAGGAGAATTAGACACCTGTGTGGGAGCGAACATCGTGCCTCGGCGGGGACACTGTAGACCAGTGTTAGCGTGGCAGCGATCACGCCATTAAAGTTTAAAAGCACAGACGCGGGGGAGTGATGCCAGAGAGGCAGCCAAGACGCCGCGGCTTGTTTTCTTTGTTCACACGTCTAAGCAACAAAGCGGAGACAACACGAAACCCGAGCCAGAACTCAGGAAAACTGACTGAAAATATGACCTGACTTTATCTCTTGACGATGGCACATTTTACAGATGCTTTGTCACAGAGTGTGTGCGCTGTGTGTGAACGGCAGCAGGAGGAGCATCTATGAAGACTGATGCGGACGTGGTACACTGTCTCACAAAGTAAGCCAACGTGATCCGAGGAGGCACGCAACACCCCGGACACTCCATGAAAAATTCACATGAGCCTCAGTCGTGTTGAAAGGCACAGCGAACACGCCTGCATCATGCCTGGACAATCTATAATGAAACTGTTGATCTGTGCTACGTTGTAATGTACGGATTTGGACAGAAAACTGGTATTCTTTTTTTTTCTTTTTTGTATGACAGAATTTAAAAAATATGAATATAACAATCGTTAGAATTAGGATCATGAATGTGGATCGGATTTTTCTATTTGTTTATGGTAAAAATGCTCATGGCGAGGTGATGGCTTTTAAAATTAAAAACGAAAGGCTTTAGTTCACCTTTTTCACTTTGACTGCAAGCCTCAAGCAAAGATTTTCTGCAGTATTTACATCAAAGCGTAGATTTAAATGATCTTATTAACCAACGACGTCGTTATTTCCAGAATATTTTTAGGGAAAAATAACCTTCATTCTGAAATTAGATGTTATAATGAGTAATGGAGTTATGAGTTTGATTTTTTGTTGTCTTGTATTTTTTGTGTCATACCTCATAATGCAGAAGTAAATCAGGAAAGTGATTTTAAGAGTACAACTGTATTTATGGTTTATCGTTACGACTGCTGCTAGGTATTTGGAGTTCATTGATCAGTTTGTTTGGGCTTTAAGGAATTAATTTATGACATATTTTGCGCAAAGAACCAAATCTGCTCTCCATGCATTATCACAATTCTTTTTGTTCGCAGAGATTAGACGGATTAGACGATGGCATCTTTTTCTTAAAGGGAAAAATAGGAGGAGCGACAAAGATACAAAAGAGATACGAAGGCAAAGAAGAGAAAACTAGGCATGATGAGATCTGTTCAGTGTGTGGATTAGAATAACTGGGACAAAATTAAACATCAAGTAAAAAGGTTTGTAAGTCACTGGAGTCCCATTCAGACGTGCTGGGTATCATGCTGAGTTTCAAGTGCTGTTAACTCGATACTGACAATTAAATATCACATAACACCTTCTGTGCTTTTGGTCTTGTAGCTGCAACGTATTTGACCGTCGCTGGACCTTTATCCCAAACTGGTTCGAACTGGCTTCACGCCGATTCTGGCCCAGTTCAGCAGCGTGTTCTTCCCAACTCTAAAGCTGTTATATGTAAACGATTTGAGTTGTCATTTTTCTGTTGATGCTTTTTGGGAGTCGTGGTAGGATCTTTTTAATTTATTTATTTATTTTTTTTTAGCAAGGAGACAATCTGGTGTTGTCTGTGTTGCTGTCCAAAATAAAGGATCTCTGCTAGCAGCTGGCCGATACTAATGCAATTCTCCCTCTTGTCATTGAAATCCGGAGACAAATTTTCCCCCCCGACCACAAATCCAGCCGTGTACTCTGACCTGAGCATGAGGAACATGAACTCATTACGCTGCCATTGAGTAATTTGATTTGTCTCTTGCTCACAACACAACAATTTCCCGCAAAACAGTTTAGCAGATTTGCACAGTCTGTAATGTAATCCTGTAATTTATGTTATATATGTCTTGTTTTTCCTGGAACACGGCCTCGTTTATAGATGACAATCCTCGTGAAGCACAGAAAGCCATAACTCACCTTGATGCAAAACAAGGAAAGGGGTGTCGGGCAACATCACATCACGCAATTAAAGTTTTCAGTATCACAAATGAAGATTTTGTTTGATAGTTGGAATCATGAAACATTGCTGTATCATATTTTATTTGTGCGATATCATCACATGATGGCCTCTTTATGGGGTTCTTGAGTAACTAAATCCGAGTTGAAATAGACCATGAAACACCGGATGTGTGACTGAGATGAAGAATATCTACAGTGGCAGTCTAGTGTCTCGTTCCAGTGACCATTGGGTCAGAGGCGGGACACTCTGGACAGGTCACCAGTCTGTCACAGGGCCATTTCAATCATCTCTTGACTCATCAAACTAATTGTAATGTCAGACAAAGATAACCTGAGTAAATACCAAATGCTGTTTTCAAATAATGAGGCTAAAAAGTCCATCCAAACCAACCTGGCTCTATGTGAGACAGCTTGTCAAATCTGAAAAAACTGTGAATTAATAACTGATTGATAAAGTTGTTTTTCACAAAACCTGCAGAGACCCGGTTACATCCAGACCTGATGAATCAAGAAGCCATTTAAATAGAACCTGTCTAATAACATGAAGAAGGCTTGAACATCTCTAAAAACAATGTAAAATACCCTCACAAAAACACACAACATGTCCATCTCTGACTCACTCAAAAAAAGAAAAGATTTTGGAGCGGCCTAGTCAAAGTTCAGACTTAAAAATACAATTAATATGCTGCTCCATTACATTAAACATCCTGGTAATCCCCTAATATGACTAATTCTGTGAAGAAGAGTGGGCCAGAATTCATCGTCCACTGTCGTTGCCAATTATCTCAAATGCTTGAAAACTACTCATGTGACAGCAGCATAAGCAGTTACCAGGTTTCAGGGGACAAATCCAAAAATGGGATGTGAGGGCATGAAAACCTTACTTCTCCCATGAAACAGACAAAATATTAAAAAGAAGCACTGAAAAAGACAGATCTTTTGTGCATACCTGACCATTAAAACCAAAACAAATGTATCTCTATGTTTATCTCTTGATTTTCTTCTTTTTACGTTTTTAAAGTAAGGGATGCATTTCCTATTAGATGAAGCTCTAAATAACTCGAGCCTTAGAATGGTAAAACACATTCATGGTTATTGAAAGCAACACTCAGATGTACAAACTCACCATGGGTCTGCGGTTTTCCACCAGGTGGATGCCAACAATTCCCAGAAACGCTCCAAAACTGAGCTGAAGGATCAAAAACAATGTTTGTGTTTGTAATTTAAAACCAACCGGGTCACCTTATAACCTTTCTCAAAAAAATAAATAAATTCTCACGGTGATGCCGGGGTAATATCCAGACACGGACACGTTGTCAGTGCGAGTGGCCGAGACGAGACCGACGGTGAGGACCACCAAAGCCACCATCAGCAGAGACACGGTCACCCACAGAGCCGTCTTCCCTCTGCGGACGTAGAGACCTGAAAGACGGGAAGAGTAAAGAAGGATGTCCAGACTCTGACATTAATGTGATTAAATATAGTGAAAATATTTCTGCACAAATCATGGAAAATACATATGACATGCATATTGATAAACATAATTTGATATTTTATACAACTAAAGCACATAGTGTTGTCGTCGTTACATTTTAGTCTTCAACTGTACAAACTGTTATGTGATTCACTGATTGTTGCACTTGATTCGTCATGCAAAAGCACAGAGATTTGGCTCCAGGTACTTTTTAAAATCCTTCACTTGCTGACAACTAAATCTTTTTTTTTTTTTTTTTTGCAACCTTTACAGGAATTATTGAGCTTTTCATTTCATTTCATTAAATTAAACGAACTTATAAAAGTGATTGCTCCTTCTGTACAGCAGAGGTACTTCCTCAAGTCTTTAGTTTATTCTGCTCCCTTTTTTCATGTGAATAATTTAGACTTTTAGTCTTTCCCAAACCTAACGGTGCCATTTGTTAACGCAACAGCAATATTAACACGAAGAAGGCTAATGATCAGTTTCATGGGGGGGGGGAATGAAGAAACATGCTTAACAGTGTGAAGGATGCTTATTTTTAAAGTTAGGTTTACCTGCAGAATCCAGAGTTTCTGTGGTTGTTTGCTGACTGCTCTGCTGTGTTTCGGGCTGCTGCTGCTGCATGTTGCTTCAGTCAGGATGAGTCTAAAATAAATAATAATAAAAACAAAAAACAACAAACAAAAACACAGTCCAAATGGTTCCTCTTGTGCAGTCAACTAACACTAATTTGCTTTCAAAATAGCGTCCTTATCCTTCACGGAGTAACGCGACGGGTTCCTGTGTTTCCAATCCACAGAGCTGCAGGATGTTCAGAGGAGGTTTCAGACAGCAGACTCTGTGAAAGGTCCGAAGGGTTCAATTTTACTTGTAGCCTGAGAGGAAGGGAGTCGCACAGAGGGAGGAAGAAGAAGCCAATCAGCTCCCTGTGTTCACCCGAGTGGTGAATTATTCAAATATTTATCTTACGTAAGTTTTATACGGCTTCAGGTGGATTCCTGTGGAAATTGTTTAGAAGATGCTGGGAAAAAATATACACCTCAGAGTCTAATGATGCATACAATTAGGTTTTACGAGGTTTTCATGACTGTGGGAAAGAATAATTTAAATGAGTACAGCACCCTCTACTGGAATGCAATATATATCTGACCTGCTGAAGCGTAAGACATACATTGAAACAAGAAAGGTTTAAATAAAAGTAACCTACACTCTTATTCACAGGCCCGATAAAGATAAATACGCCTTAAAAGAAATTCTTCTTATTCTTCCTCTTTTTTGGCAGCATCTCACAATGAAATTTTTTTTATTATAATTCATCAGCCATCCATTATTTCCAGTTTTATTTTTTTCCCCCAAAATCCCTGCAGTCATCCTTATCACCCCCAGAAATTCCTGTAAAAATAAATTAAACCTTAGTTTTTTTCAGGCAATCAGATTGTTTGGGAACTTTTAATTTGTAATCCTTAACAATTCATTATCCTTGGGGTGTAAAAGTGATGTGACACAAATTCCCATTAAAGTTAAAGCCTCTCCAAAATGGGATAAAGAAGAGAACATCCCTTTAAATGGAGGTAAATTTGTGTTGACCTTTAAAAGCATTGAATGTGCGAGGACAACATAGTTACTGACCTAAGCTTGTCCATCTTTACTGTGAGAGAAATAATGAAACACTTTTAATATGTGCAAAACAGTAAAATTATAATCTTCATAACAACCATTCAATTTAAGGTTTTTATTCACATCGTTAAGAGGGATTTCATTAATATTTAACATATTCAAATAATTATTTACATATCTAATGATCGACACATTGTTACTGTTTTTGTTTCAGCAAAAAGAGAAGATTGTGGTGGAATTTAAAAAATGAATGAGTACTTTGTAAATGCATAAACTAGAATATTAAGCATTAACCTCCTACATGATTAGCAGGAATAAATGTTAAACTAAAATAAAGGATTTATGAAACTAACAGAGACAAAAAGAAGTATTTTGTATGGACTGCAAGGGGTATAGATTCATTTAAAAACATCAAAACCACATTTGGATTAAATGCAAAACAGTGTATTTATTTGCTTAACATCTTTGTAGAAGAAAACAATCTTTAAATCTTGTTATAAACTAATGTGGTACACCGGGGAAGCAGAATGAGAATGATAAAAAGTAGGAGAAATATGTACAAGCCGTAAGCATCGGTATGAAAAATAAACACTCTGCTGTTTGACTTTTGCTTTTCATTTAGTCTCATAGCGACTGAAGAACTTCAAATTTTTTACTCCTAACTAGAACAGACACATTGAGTGTTGGAAATAAATCTGTATATTTTGCAAAAAAAAATATGTTTTTAAAGAAGCCTGATAAAAAATTGAATACCTTGATGAACTGTTGAGCAATTTCTTACTATGGAACAATAATCCTATAAATATCTTTACATTGCACAGTTCTTGAAGTACAAAAAAAAAAAGAATCATTGATGACATGAATCCTCCCGCACTGCCTTCTTGCCCATCCCTGTACAATCACTCATATAGAGAAGAGAGGTTTCATGTTGAACTCTCAGCTCAGCGTGCAGGTGGAGGACTTGGGCGGCTGCTCCAGGATGGACTCACGCCGCAGGTCGTTGGGGAGGGTGCCGCCGGGACCCCAGACGTTGAGCTCTCCATAGATCCCTGTCTCTAACATCTCCTCCTGCCAGGGGATGGGGATGTTCCCCGTGGCGAACTCATCGAAAAATTCCTTGTCTACGTCTTCCAGAGCCACGCCTTTCACCGTGGAGAAGGCGCCAACGTTGTCCAGGTCCTTGGCGTACACCGTCTTGGAGTCTGGCACGAAAGGGGGAGGTAGGATTCCTGAGGGGGACAGAAGGTGAAAGAGTTTGTCTTAGATAGTTTGACGTTGGAGACGTCGATGTTATAAGATTCACATCAGCAACAGGATATCTAATGTTCTAGTATTTTACTTTAGTGAGTGAGCAACCCAATTGATATTTTACTCTAACAAAGGTTTAGTAAAGCTTGTACATTGAAATGTTTCAACTGATTTAGTTGGATCTACTTCTCAATAAAACCAAAGCTTTTAGAGCCCTATTTGGACTTGTTGACGGTCCAAACAGGGTTGGTCAAAGCTGGGAAATGATCAGAACCTTGTACATTTTAAAACTCTTCTCTGACGGGTGGGCAGAGGATTTGTTTGAAGACTTTTTTTTTAACCATAGAGCAGAAACGTCCTTTTGGTGACACTAACAGCTTGCATCTGGACATTTATTTCTGTCACAAACTGACCTGCGTTCAGTTTCCTCCAGTTAATGTCCTGGAAGAAGGGGTGAGCCCTCAGCTCGTCACACGAGCCGTCCTTGAACCCGAACCTCTTATCGACCTCCTTGCAGAGCAGACCCTCGCAGATGGACCGGGCACTCTCGCTGAACTTTTCCGGATAGGTTACGGGATCGTTCAGAATCCGTTTCTTCACCACCTTGTTCTCCACCTGATGCGACAAAATCAAACTTCTGCTCAAACTCCAAAATCAAAGAAGCTCCTCGTTTATTCATGCAGCCTTTCTTTTCCGTCTACCTTCTCTCCGCGACTCCTGAAGGGTCCCTTAGCAGCCAGGAACTCATAGAGTGTGACTCCCAGAGTGAAATAATCCACAGAGTAGTCGTACTCTTCGCTTTTCAGAAGCTCGGGAGCCATGAAACCTGAACAGGAGAATAAGAAGTTCTCAGTGTTTAAACTGGAGCATCAATTTAGATTTGATGTAATGAATGAAATAATAAAAAACGCCAAACATTTTTGTTAGAAATATTTTGCTTAGTGTCTCAGTTGGCTACTGCTGTAGGAGATCTATTTAAAAAAAAAAAAGCAATTTAATCTTGAATCGAATTATTTTCCTTGTAATTTAGTTTTCTTAATTTAAGATCATGTCTCTTCAAGGCCATCATTAAGTCAAAATGAAAATAAAGTGACACAGACAAAGACGGAGGTTCTTAACCAAATCAATCATTAGGTATAAAAAGAAAAGCCTGCATGATAACTAGAGCATTATAGGACCTGTTGTTGTTGTTTTTTTAAGTTCAAAACTTCAAAATGTAACCGCTGACATTAAATAAGGATCAACTGTTTGGCTCTCACACATTCAGTTGAGGCCAAAAGCCTTTGTTTAAAGAAAATGTTCTTAAGCTCACTGTGTGAATGTTTTGTCTGTACCTGGAGTTCCAGCATAGCCCTTGATTTTGAGCTGATCGTCTGCCAGCTCCACGGCGAGACCCAGATCAGAGATTCGCACGTTACCTGTGAGAATAAAAAAAACAGCACAGAGATGTCAAGAGCTCACTCTCTGACAAACTCTATTTGCTATAAAAATAAATCTATCAACACTAGATGTAGTATGACAAAACAAAACCATCTGTTTAGTGGGTTTTTGAATCCTTGTAAATCCAAGAGAAAAAGCTTAACTTTTCCCAGAAATGCAGAGCCTTGTAAAATACTCAATCATCTCTTGACTCATCAAACTAATTGTAATGTCAGACAAAGATAACCTGAGTAAATACCAAATGCTGTTTTCAAATAATGAGGCTAAAAAGTCCATCCAAACCAACCTGGCTCTATGTGAGGCAGCTTGTCAAATCTGAATAAACTGTGAATTAATAACTGATTGATAAAGTTGTTTTTCACAAAACCTGCAGAGACCCGGTTACATCCAGACCTGATGAATCAAGAAGCCATTTAAATAGAACCTGTCTAATAACATGAAGAAGGCTTGAACATCTCTAAAAACAATGTAAAATACCCTCACAAAAACACACGTGTCCATCTCTGACTCGCTCAAGAAAAGAAAAGATTTTGGAGCAGCCTAGTCAAAGTTCAGACTTAAAAATACAATTAATATGTGAAATGCAGAGCCTTGTAAAAAGGTTTCATACTCCTTGAACTCTTTTTTTTTTTTGCTGCACTGAGTTTTATATACAGTTATCAGAGTAAAAGGTGCTAAAACACAAATGTAAGCCACAAGTTTCAGATATTTTAATCATATAAAACAAACCAAAATTCAAAGCATGTGCCTTTTCCTTCTGCTGCTCAACTTTGCTTTGCTCTGTCACATAAACCATCGAAGTAACATGACAGAATAATTACACAGGTAAACAGACTTCTGTTAGGGTATGGATATTTAACAATCTTGGGCAGCTTTGATTTATGAGATTTATTTGCAAGTAAGAATTTCACTTTCAACACTTTTTGCCATGTTTACAAAGCAATGACACTTCAATTCCTAGTACATGTTTTACTTAACCAGCTGGGTTTCGGTCATTGGCTTAAACCTCTGAAAAATAAGGGAAAAGCTAGTTCATGCTGATGAATTAGCTGCATTTAAAGTTCCTCCCTTTAGTTGAGTGTGTGTGTTTCTGACCCTCATTGTCCAGCAGCACATTCTCTGGCTTCAGGTCTCTATAGATGATCCTCTTCTGGTGGAGGTGCTCCATGCCCTGGATAATCTGTGCTGCATAGTAACAGGCCCGTGGCTCATCAAAACCCGGGTTGTTCTCATCCACATTGTAGATGTGATACCTGGAAGCAAAGTTATTGATCAGAGACAGGGTGGGAGATATTGTGTAATTTGAACTTCGTGGAAGATGACATGAAACAAACAATAATAATAGTTAAAAAAAAAAGAAGTGTTAATAGAAGTTCTAACCTCAGGTCTCCTCCATTCATGATGGTCATGACCAGACATAACTCGATTTTTGTCTGGAAGGCATAAGCCAAGGAGACAATGAACCTGCTGTGAACTCGGGCGAGGATCCGTTTCTCCACCATCGCCCCCTGGAGGAAGAAGAAGGTAGTAGTCGTAAGTAAACCGTCCTGACCATCTTCATTCACAGGCTTCTTACTAATCCCCCGTCTAGCTTTGAGGAAATGTTGTAGTTGTTCCTTCTACTATATTGACAAATTTCATGGTTTCTCTGTAAGCCACCAACTCAGCCAACTTAATCGCACAGTGTGTTTTTCTCAGCTCTCAGTTTGTGAGCCTTCTATAATTAAAAAAAAAAATTAAAAAGTAATATAAAGTAAAATATGAAGACAAATGTATTACTCTAACTTACTGGGTCTGGCAGTTGTATGTAGAGCATTTCAATATAGACTCAGTAAATATTAGTAAAGCCAGTTTCATCAAGCTTACGTTGAAAATTATAATTTATTTTGGGAGTAATTTGTGGAGACAATGTGCCTGAAATTTGACTCCGAACACAGCTTGCATCGCATCAACAATACACAATAGATTCAGAATCTCTTACCTCATAACCTTTTCTTTTCTTTAACCTTTTCTTGTTGAGCTTTTTGCAGGCGTACAGTTTTCCTGTGCCTTTCATCTGACAGGCGGACACTTCCCCAAAACCACCTTTACCCAAAACACGGAAATCCAAAAACCAGTCCTCTCCCACCGGCTGCATCTCCAGCCACTTCCACTGCAGGAACCTCTTCAGATACATGCTCTCCAGGAAGAAAGTGTAGGGCACTTCTTTGAGGAAGTCCATGACGCTGTCCATGGTGTCGTTGAAAAGATCGTCGCCGGCTTCGTGGTGTTTCTCCTTGACCTTTGTGATGCCATTCTCCGGCAGAAAGGGGCAGTAATACTTGGCATCAGGCTCCATGTACCGAGACAGGATCTTGCCGGCTTTACTGGCTCTGTCCTCGTCCTCAGCCATGTTGTATTCCTCGATATCCTTCCAAAGACGGCAGGGGCCTTTGTACTCGTTGTTGGAGTCCAAGAACTCCTGGAAAAGCCGTTTGCCGATGGGCTGCTCCACGCAGACGGTGTTGAAGCCCAGATCCAAGGTTTCACGCAGACCTTCACAAACTGTGATGTGAGGCAGCTTCAGGCGGGAGCGGTACTTCTTGTCTCGGTTGACGGCTGGATTGGCGGTGCCATCGAAGCTCCCACGGGCAGAGATATAGGCAGAGTTGGCCACCACTGTGGTCAAGCCACCAATATCCATGGTGATACAGAAAAAAAAATCTATTCAAAGAGGTTTTAGCTGAAAGTTTATAAAGGAGGAAGCCCAAAACAAAAAGGATGAAAGTAGGGATTTATTCGTCCCTTAGGGATTTTAGAGGCAAAGTTTATCAGCCACCTATCATCCGCTCACTGCAGAGACCTCAGTGAGGTGATCACTGAAGCTCACAGCTTCTTCTCGCCCCTTCACACACATGCAGATCGGCCTGACTCATCACCTTTCTCCAAAGGGATTTATCCACTCCGTTATCTCTCTAATGCTATGTCCTGTGCTTAGCCCATGTGCTCGCTGCAAGAGACGAGGAGGCTGAAAACAGAGCAAGGAAAAGACAAGGGAGGCAAAAAGGAAGCAAGAATACATCAAAGTTCATTACATTTCAGACAAAATAATATGCATTTCCATGATATCCTCATACATTTGGTCAGAGCTTATTGCAGTGTCATAATGTAGCTTTATTCTGTATTTGTACAGGCTTTATAATGGTCTTACTGGTTTTCCTTTGGCTTTTGGTGCTTTTTGTCCCATTCTGTATTCCTAACCTATTAACAGTGTGTAAAACATTAAGACAGTGGACAGGAGGAGAGCAGAAAAACAGGTTTAAAACCCTTTGTAGAATATATTAAATGTTTCTGTATTTTATACCTTAAGAAAACAGAAGAGGAGATTCCAGATCGAGGACCTGAAAGTGAGACCATTCTGCGTTTGATCATCTACACTAGGTGATTCTTTAAATTCAGGAGGCTTGCCACGCCTTAGTAATTCAAAAATCAAAGTTAAATGGCAAATATTCCTCTGACAAAGGTCAGATACAGAAGCACTGAGACAGAAAGACAAAACATGGTCAACGTCTCAAAAACCTACATGTGATGAAGCCAATTGTAATAAATCTCTTTGCGATATTAATTCCTAAAACTCTCAGCAAGCTTAACTGAACATAAACTTATAATTTCAGTCACTCCAAAACTGTTTAAATGCAACAACTTTTTTAAAACTGCTTTTATTCTGGCCAAATCTCAACTGATAGAATTTAAACTTGTATTATTTTTTTAAGTTTATTGAACTTATAATAAAGTTCAATCAGAACTAATAAACATTTATTTGAATGGAGCAACAAGAGAAAGTTTCACCTTAAAAAATGATTTTATCATCATTACGGTTATAGCTTACTACTTTACTTTATAAAATGTCTTAAAGAACAATGCAAATGCAGCCACACATGTAAAAATATCTTTATCAGTGAGCTATTAACCATCTCCTCCCACTAATAGGATGATGAAGTCTTTCAGAGATGTGCTGACAGCAAAGTTTGTAGGTTATCAGCTTATGCAGGTTTGCTCGGATGCTTGCACACACACACACACACACGCAGGTACACACACACACACACACACACACACACCATGACACGTGTGGAGCTGTGGCATTCACAGCTGAGTGTCACGCCGATGTTAGACAGGGTTTCCACAACTCCTGGGAACCAGACGTTTAAAGGGACGTCACGTGGATTTATGCATGTGAAGCTGCTCCATTACATGCTACTGAAGTACAAAACATGAGAAAAAATGTCATTTTTCAATTCATTTTTCTTCATTTGAGTTCTCTTTTGTTTAAGTCTCACGCAAAGGGCTAAAATATTTAAATTATTTAAATCTTAAATTCGGTGCCTGAAAAAAAAATCTGGAATGTTGATTGTCGTTAATATTGTGAACCCAGAAATGAACACTTTAGTTGTCCAGACAAATAAATAAAGTTCAAAGAAAAGAATGTTTGTCATCTTATTTTTACTAAAGATATACAAATCAAAGTAAGTTCAACACAAATGAAGATCTGAATAAAAATGTAAATGACAGCAGAAATAAAATACAAACTTAAATTAAAAAACCCCTCAAACAAATGGAATATATGAAACTAATAAATATAAACAGTAATGTCTGATGGTGATACATATTAACATTGCACATGTTTTAATAAATGTACATTTCAGTGTAAAAGCTCTTCCTTTTAGTGCCGGGTGGAACAGAGCAAAGCAGGCACATCATTTTGACATTCAGAGGACGAGTGCTGGCATTTTTTCTTCAGATAACACCAGTGAACAATAAATTATCAAACGTAAATCTGCTGAAACATTTTCATTGTCGTTGCTGTTATTAGTGCAGTCTAATATACCCAAAAAAACAAGATTTCTGGGCAGATTTAGTCAGTTTTCCTGAAACTCTCAGTAAGAAAAGGATGAGATTAAACCAAAGTACCATTAATGTTAATCGGCAGAGATCTTTGACTTCAGCCTGAGGGAGGGTCTGTGATCATCAATGCCTCAAATCACAACAGAGAAAGCACAAACAGTAATGTCATAGTATCTATAAAGAAAAACAACATAAATAGGCAAACATTTATATGGACAACTGTTAAGATTTGGTCCATGGATTTTCAAAGTTAATGTGCAAAATGCGACAATATTGAGCTCAGCATCATGAAAAGTAATAATGAACATACTGTAGAGACATGATTAGCAGTCTAAGTGTTAAAAAAATCTTCCAGTGAAAATATTGTAAGAATTTCTCTTTTGTATTTGCTATTATGATCAGCAGTAGTGTTGGATCAGAGAGAAATGGATTTAAAGCAGATTAAATCCAGCTTTAAAAAAAAAAAAAAAGACTTCATGTGATATTGTAACCAGCGCTGGTAAAGTCACAGAGGAATGTTTTTTTTTTTTTTTCCCAGCCCTGATGTCGGTGTGGTCACGTGACCGTTTTGCGTTCGGGGCGAGGAACCCATTTGTGTGTCGTGATTCTCCACAGCAGCGGAGCCAGCAGCAAGCTGAGGGTGGTGACACTGAGGACCAGCAGGTACACCTGAACAGAGACGGGTAGTTTTACTCCCAACATGCGCGGTTCAGTTGCTAACATCGCTTTAAATGCTCAAAGGCCAACCTCCTTCTTCTAAAGTGCATCTATTAAGTGATCAACCACAGAAAAGAGATAAAAGGAAATCCATTCTTAATTTTAACTCTGATACAAATGTATCCTCTAACATTTACAAAGTTCTGCTTTTAGTCAGTTTAATTGAGTAAAGACACGTATTATATGGCAAGATGTTTATATATTAACATACCAGCGCGACTTTTAAAGCTATTTAAATTCATAAAAGCACAAGTATTACTTGGACTAAACATACCATCTAAATTTTTAATTTATACTTTCAGGTGTTGCAGGTCGCATTTTACTGACTTTGTAGTTATAAACAGAGTAGTGCAAGTTCACACTTGAATGCTAGTTGTAAAAGTTCAGCTCACACAGATTAAAACCGAAATAATTCATGTTTGTGTTTCATCAATGACACATACTGTAAAACATAATAAAAAATGCATCAGCTGACATTTAAATAATGCAAAAGATAAAAGTCTTGTGACAAATCTTGTTAAATACTGGCAGATTACATTATGCCTCAACATTAATATTATATTTTGCTGACAGAAACTAAGAAAAGCATAAAAATCATGAGTGACATGTAGCTTGCAAACAAAAAAAACTAACTGTGATCATTTTCTAAGCACTAAAGTTGTTTTTGTTGTCAACACCCCATCAGATAGAAAACTCAAAAGAAAGCAAAATGTTTTTAAAAGTTTCCTTTGAGCTGATTTGTTGGATGTTTTCTGTACAGAATGAGCTTTAGACTCACTCTTTGACAAGAATTGACAATTTTATGTTTAACTACTTACAGTCTTCAGAATTAAAAATAAAACTAAATTGCCAAGCCGAGCCTCTAAGGAACCATGAATTGGAAACTAGCCGAGAAATAAACGGATGCAATTCTTCTAAACAGACCGAAATTTCAACCAGCTCATCACTCACCTCTCTGGAGATGATGCCGGCTCGACGTGCTCGGCTCCCCAGGACAAAGGAGAACTCGCTGACCTGAGCCAGACCAGCCGAGACGATCCACCGGATGTGTCGGGAACTCGGAGGCAAGATGGTGGACAGAACAAGCACGGCCATTGCAAACTGGAGCAAAATGAGAGAAGTGAGGAGATGAGGAAACTTTGACTGAAAGGACAGACTGAGAACAAAAACAAGGAATTGCTGAACCTTCATGATGACGAGTGTGAGCGTCAGCACCAGCAGGATGGTGAGCTCATACAGCACAAATGTAGGAAACACGTGAAGACCTGCGGCATCAAGCAGACAAAAGAGGAGGATTCAGCACAGTTTACATGTGAAATTCACTTTAAAAAGTGAAGCAAATATCACAGAAAGATCACAATATTCAGCCTAACCAATTGAGGCAAAGAAGATGATAGCGAGAAAGTCTCTGATCGGCTCGATGCACCCCATGACCTCGGCTGTGACCATGTGACCTTGCGACGACAGCAAAGCTCCTGCCAAGAAGCAGCCCAACTCCATGGAAACATCCAGAAACTCTGTAACCTAAAATACCAAACCAAATCAGCCTCTTAACTTCGAGTCGAAGATGGCACAAAAGAAGTCACACCAAATTTCTTTTAATCGTACCGTCAGCATGAAAAAGACAAACGCTGTCATCCCCAGTACCAGGATCTCCTTGTTGCCTTTGCTCTCAGCGTGAAGTTTCTTGTAATACGGACCAATCAGGAAGGATCTGAGCACCAAGCAAAGCAAAAGAACAGCAGCCAGCGACACCAGGACCTGAGCCAGGAGCTTCAGCACTCGCAGACCTCCAAACAGAAAGCTGGTTCAAACAGAGGAAACAAAACATTTACAGGACTGTAAGTGTGAGAAGGAGGAATTTATGATTAAGAAACAATAAATTACAACTTGCTTACTTGTCCAAGTCCCCGCTCTGTGCCTGGATCAGAGTGGGCATGACAGCAATGAAGAGGCCGAGCTGGACATCCTGCATCACCAACATCCCGAGGAGAACGCTGCTGTAGTCCAGGTCACCTGTCAAACACACACACACACACGCACACGCACACAGCACTGTTTAAGACACTGAGTCAGTCAAAAACTGGAGGAAAGCGTTTCTGACACTTTCAGAAAAACTAGAATAACAATTTTATTAGCTGTCCAAGTCAAAATTGCCCATGTGAAATATATTGTACCAGCTGTGAGCCATAAAACATTAACTGTGTAACAGGATTTCCCAAATTCAAAGGATTTAAATACATCCCATTTTCAGGGTTAACAGGTCGTCCTTTTTCTCCAACCCTTTGTTGCCAATTTCACGTAGAAGTATGCAGGGAATTTAAAAAAAGACATTTCTACGTACCTTCTCTTTCCACTCTGCTTCCTCCTGCCAGGAATCGTGACACCAGTGGAGTGCTGGACAGGGACAGACAGCTGGAGACAAAGACCGTCTGGGTGGGGCGAATATTGAGAAGCTGTCCCCATAACAACCCGGCCGCCACCATCAGCAGGCTCAGGTAGCATGACCCCTGAACTGAGGTCTTCCATACCTAAACACACATAACAAAAGAAGAAGTTATCTTCTTCCAAACACCAAAACTGACGACTAACAGTACTACTCTACTCCAAAGGAGCTTTTTATAATATGTTTCGATTACTGATTTAATGAGAACTTGTATTTGTCTTTATAAAAAGTTTTAATATTCCAAATTTTCTGGGCAAAAATTACACTCTCTAGATACACAAAGCTGGTACAGACGTACTCTAAAGAACTTGGAGTTGTGAAAGCAGTTAAAGGTGGTGCTACAAAATTTTGACTCATATGGCTAAATGACAATTTTTCAGCTTTTCAGATTTGTATTTATAAAACAAATTAAAACAACTCTGTATTAATAAAACTACATTTTTTCACTCTTGCATAAAATATTGACTTTTGATCTGAAGTTCATTATAATATATTTATAATACCAGATGACAGAATGACTGCATGTCAATGTTATGTCATAAAACTGACATCGCTGCAGATGGAGTATCTTGCTTATCATTGTACAAGAATAATCAGCAGCAAGTAAAACAACTGAAGAAAGCGATCATCGCCGTCAGGTTTTGGTCCAAACTTTTTCTCATTTACCTTTCGAAGGCGCTCAGGTGAAAACTCCAGTCCCACCACAAAGAGAGTGAAGAACACACCCAACTCCCCCAGAGTCTCCACCTGAACTATGGACTGCAAGAAGAAAAGCCAGTCCTGATTTCACAGTTCAGTAACAGTCACGTTGTTCTTTAAGCTGCTGCAGTCGTGACGCACAGACGGCAAACCTTGATGCTGTTGAATCCAGAAGGGCCGAGCAGGACTCCACAGATGATATACCCAAACATAGGCGGGAGACCCAGCAGAGTGCAAATCCAACCACAAGGCAGAGAGAGCATCACCACTGAAACCAGGTCCTGTTGATAAATTCATTTAAAACCAATTAGTGCAGTTTTTCTACTTCTTTTGCAGCCTGGATAAAAAACAGGATCATTAGAGAAGAAAGCAGCGACTAACCTTGATGAAGTGATGGTCTGCTCTGGGCATCGTGGAGTCTCGTGGTTTCGTCAGAACATACTGGTTGTTCTGAGAGTCGATGAGCATACTGAGCCCCAAGTCATCCTCCACCTCTTTCTGTGTGGATTTGTTCTTCGTTTTCCCTCCTTTTTTCTCATCCTCTTCCACTCTCAGCACTGCTTCGACATTCACTCCCTTCATCTACACGAAGTAGAGCGTATATGCATAACTGTTAGTTCTGGGTGTAACAATAACTGAATATGCACGTTCTCTGACACTTAGCAGCCAAACTGAGCAGACCTGTTTGTTATTGTCAAAGGCATGCTCTTCGATCTCCTCCTCTAGGCGGTCTGCTGCCTTCCTGACGTCCTCCAAAATCTCCTCCAAGATGGACAGAGTCTTGTTCTGGGCCAAAGCGCTCTTAAGAGCTTCCTGCTGATGCTTCTCTGCAGCCACCAGCTCCATGTACTCCTGTTCTTCCTGAAATATAACAACAAAGCCCAACGAACACACTAATTTACTAGCAAAACAAGATTGAAGAATCAAAGCTCTTTTCATATAGCGAGTGGATGTTTAAAAAAACTTAGTACACCTGATTGCAACACATTATTCTACTCAATTTCAGAAACACATTTAAAGTCAACTTCAAATGAGTTCAGACTTTTTTGTTGAGGGCAAATCTGCCACATTTTCTTTAATCTGATGCTGCATTTCTGCTCAGCTTCAGAGAAAAACATCCAAAAGGAAAGCATGTGGACTAAGCAGACAGAAAAATGAAGCTTCATTTCAACTTTCATCTGATTAAAAACATCTTAAAGCAAAATTATCTTTTCGTGTTTGTGATGCAAAATGCTCAACAATGTTGCAACTTCTGACACTGGTAATGTTCTAACTTATTTTGAAATTAGAAAGGAGATCATATCTCGGTTTTTGTTTTACTGAGAGGATGAAGTTCTTTACATTAGGAAAAGTTGCTTATTTTTGCATTGATTACAAAGAAAATGTGGAATGTTGTTTTCACCTTTTATTTGGCTAGTTAGGCTGCTGTTTAGGAAAGTCAGCCAGAAGCAGTATGGATTTACTTGCAAGTATAGGATCCATAAAACTCTGCAGATTTTCCTTTACCTTTATGGCTGCCTCTCTGAGGGCCTCCAGCCTCTGTCTGCTGCTCTCCTTCACATTGACCACGTCCCTGTAGTCTCCCTGCAGCGCCCTCTGCAGGCCGTGCACCGCTTGGAACACCAGGTGCTCGCTCTCATTCAGCTCCTTCTGAAAAACCTCGAGAGTGTGAACCTAAATGCAAATGAGTAAAGGTAAGAGAAAGGAAGAAAATCATAAACTCTTTAAGTCATGTAATTCCACATGATCTTAATGTGGTACGTCTCATGAGTAGGATATCCAGATATTAATCTTAAAATATATAAATTCAACATATAAGTCAAAAAGGATATTTGGCCAGTTATAAACAAATAATATGAGCTAATTAATAACATTTTTCACCTAATTTTCTGAAATAAAAATATTTATATCTAGAAATACATTTTCTTTTTTTTTTTTTTAGATCTTTGGACATTTGAAACATCATTTAGCTAGAGACAATTTCATGTCATTGTGAAGTCATTCTACAGAAAAGGTTTTCCTAATAAACGCACAGTTTTTATAAACAGGAAGCGTCAGATAGAGCTCTGACTAAGTCGTCTGAGTAAATGTAAACATTAAAACAACAGCAGAGATTTTTCACACATCTACCAGGAAAAAGCAGCTTCATCCATTGGCTTAGAAATAAAGTTGTGGTTTCCATTTTTAACATGTTTTTACCTAACTGACTTTAAGGTATGCTTACTTTGTCTGCTATGAAATAAGTAGGCATATACATAGTACCAAGCCCCGCCCTTGTATTGGCTGTCTAACAGGTTATTATCTAAGCTTAACTCCTGCTTCGTTTGCATATACATGTGTGCTTAGTCTGCTTTGTTTGCTATCCTTCCTCCTTCACCCTTGACTGAAACCAAGACCAAGGAGTTTTGAAAACCTATGAGAACTAGCTGAACACATTTTAATTCCAACATTATTATGACTTCAACAAAAAAATAAAGTAAGTAAAAAGGACCATCCGGTGGTTTGTAGAGTGATACCTGGAAGTGCTTCTCTGGCTCTGAAAGGCTTTGGTCTTTCCCAACAGCTGCCGCAGCGACTGCCAGCTTGTTGATGGCCACATTCTTCTGCCGCAGCAGACCCACCAGCCGCTTGCAGTTGTTGGTCACCCAGCTGTGGCCCTGCGCCGGCGCTTTGCTCCGATAGAGCTTGATAGCATGCCGGGCCACCTGTTCCTTTGGCAGCGCAGCGAGTGCCTCAGTCAGGCCGAGGCACAGCAGCCAGCACAGAACCTGCATCCAAACTGCTTCACTGCGGTGAGGAGTTTGAGGAGAAATGCAAGACCTAGGAGGAGAGGGACAGAGTGCACAGTGCTGAAAGCATTAGAAACAAAATCCCACTCACCACACTGATAGTCGAAGCTTCATGTTTGCATCTGCTACAGATTGTGTTTTCAAATACAACCCAGATTTTTTTTACAGTTCATCCTGCTTCAATTTAGATTTTAAAGGCTGCTTAGCAGAAACACATGATGTTCCTGAAATATATTCAGAGACTGTTAATATAAGTTGCAACATTATATGTTGTATATTTGCAGGCGTTACAAATATACAGCAATAACAAAAGTATAAATATTTGGTATCTTTAAATCATTTCCCATAATCAATCGCAACAGCAAAATTAGTATACAGTTTGAGAAATTTTAAATACGTTTTTTTTTTTTAGCATTTCTGACGATTCTTTAAGCGGGTGTTTTCAAGAGAACACAGAATGTGGATGTGCGTGTCCTGTCACACCATATTCACACTTCTTTGAAGGTGTGGCTACAACAGAAAATGACAGCAAACAGTGCAGTGACATGACAGGACACCTTACCTGTTTACATTCCAGTGCAACCTGTCTTTCCACGAATACCTAAATCGACAAATCAAGGAGAATACTAAACATGAGAGGCAGTTTATGATTATATTTATCAATTCAGTTATGCTTTTACCTTCAACAACATGAGTCAAGCTGAGATTTTCTAACTTTCAAAACTTCCTCTTCTCCTCCTTCCTTCACCTGAACTGCTGCCACTTTACTGGAGTTGCTAGAGATCAGGAGCACCGTTGTTCAGATCTGGACTGCAGACTGAGAAAACATCAGAGCACAAACATGTCACTTAAGGTTTTAAGTGTCATGTGCAATGAAACATATTATGAGTGTGAAGAGGAAAAATACGCCACAAAAACACATTTTCAACAATACTCCTCAAAATCTGATTTGATCCTTATCAAAGCTTTATTTATCTATCTATCTATCTATCTATCTATCTATCTATCTATCTTTTCACTTTTATTTACTTGCTTCCGGCTCACTAAATATGTGACAAGAAACCATAGCAGAAAACATATTGCAATAAAAGAAGTGAATATACTTCAGTCCTGTCAATATGTCAAGTATACCTTAGACAGTTGCTAGTCAATCACAGGGCAACACAGAGACATACAGGACAAATCACATGTGCCTTCCTACCTAGGGCCAATTTAGGGAAACCAATTATTCTAAAGTCATAGGAAGGAAGCCAGAGTACATGGAGAGGACAAACTGCTGAAAGCACCCAGGTTGGGATTTGAACTCAGGACTTTCTTGCTGCAAAGCAACAATGCCAACCACTGTGGCATTATTTGTCACTAAACGCAGGGTTTTTCAGATACACTGAGAATTTAAAAAAAAAAAAAAATCCAAAACAGGGTCTTTTAGTATTAGATAAAGACCAGCCTTGAAATGTTAGTAGCAGATTGGCTAACACTGGACTGGATTGCAAATTCATTAAACTCAATTTAATCAGATATCTTTTTATTCAGTTAATAAAAACAGAACAAAAAATAGCTAGTTTTATACTTTTTTGCGATTTCACCAATTTAGATTGTGTCTATTCTAACTTTCTTAAAGCCTGGAATAAATGTCTGGATCATAGGATGACAATAAATGCTTTACATAATCTTTGACAAAAACTCATGTGTTTCAAATTTGATTTAAAAATCCAATTTTGATGTAAGTGACATCTGAGTTTGCAAAGTGTCCTTTCAAACTTGAGGTCAGTCTCATCTAAGATTATTTAAATGACAATAAACGGACTGTTTTCACAGAATAAAAAAATCCAAAATTTGAAAACATTTGTTTTACAATAAATGTTTCACAAATCACAAACTACGTTTTTAAGTTATTCTTATTCAGTGTCCCTAGTGTGACAATTGTGGATATTGTACTGCTGGAACTGGAGCTGGTGAAAAGCAGCTAAGATCCCCATTGAAATCACTGGATTTCAATGGACAGGAGGTCTTTAGTAATCAAACTTTAACGACAAAGTTAGCCAAGAGATTAATAATCAGATACACGCACACATTCAAACACACCCTAGACATAAATTAGACGTACCAGAATACACAGCAGTCGGTAAAAACATCCATCAGTTTGGCGTTTTGTACGGAGTATTAAAGCAAAGCTGTAACTATTAGGGAAGTGAGTCCTCGGCCTTGGCTCTCAGCAGAGGAAGAAGTAGACAAGAACAATCGTGTAGTTGTGCCGCACCGACAGAGACAGAGACACCCCTCCCCTGCCACATAGTTGGAGCCAGCGTCGGCACAGGCGCTCCCTGCTCCTACTTCATGTTTACTCCGACCTCCACCGTACGTGACGGTTTTCCGGAGCACACAGTGGGGGACCGACGGTGAGTTTAACCTGTCTCTGGGACAACTTCACGAACCCCACTGGATAAAGTTGAGCTTTCTGGTCTGGAGTTTGTCAATTTCCAATAATTTGTTCTTTAAATATTTAACGTCGGAGCTGTCAGTCCAGCTCTAACCAGCTGGGTTCACCCTCTTCTTTCTCATGGTGACATAACGTTGTCGCTGCTAACACTTGCTTTGCTAATAATAGCAGACTAACCGTACAATATTAGAAACAACTTCTTTCGGTAAAGTACAATTTAAATGAACATTAGCCAAAATAGCAGTTTTTATTTACGTTTCTAACATCAATTTCTCGTTGTAAGTTTGATTCAACCATCAGATTACTTCCGAAACATCTTTATCAGAGCTGATATGGGAGTTGTAGTTTTTTAGGTGTGTCAGTTACTGCGCTCGTGACGTTCATGCTTTTTCAAACTGTGACAGCTAACGTCATTCTAATCCTTACACGAGACTATTTTTTTAAAATAACAACACAATTTGAACTAAAACAACTCAGCTTTGCGTTAAATATGCCTTGGAGAGCAGTGTTTTAGAAGGAAGTATTGTCGGGGGTGTTCGGCGCATTTACTAGACGGCAACAAAGTGCTTTGTTGCCAAGTGTTATTTATTATCACATAAACATGTTTTGTAAGTTTCTAAAGTAAGTGGCCTGTTGACTTCTCCGGAACTACATTTCCCAGTATTTTGGTCTGGATCGTATTTCTTCTTGCGCATGCGCACTATGAGATTGTGGATATCAAGTTGGCCAAAACAGCTGGTGATAAAATGGTAGGTAATATTTTAAAAAAGACAAACCGAGTGAGAGACAGAGAGTTGTAAAGCCCCCGTTCAACATGTCACCATACCGACAGCGGTTGTCACTAATGTTTACGGTGCAGCACCATGTGAGGGTTCAGGCTGTCCTCAGCGTCGCGTTGCCAGTCAGTGTGATGTGAGAGTAATGGAAGGTCAGTTGCTGGTATTTTGAGATCGGACACCTGCACTCGCTCTACGTACCTTTCCCTTTTTGGTTGGTGGCCCGCCTGGGTTGCTGCTGCTGCTTCTGCAGGTCAGGAGAGCCTGTGAGATCTAACGCCCCCTACCCAAGAAAATCTGGGTCACAGAGAACCTGCTGTTTGATCACCCGGTGGGTTAGTTCCACCGAGATGTGCAATCTGTTAGAGATGAACAAAGCATGACGGGGTTATTTCTGTGCTGCTTTTTGAAAGTGATTTTTTACAACTCTAACTTGGAAGTGTTTGGACCCTTGATTTGAGTTTTATGCATGCATTGCTAACAACACTTAAAAATTCTCAGACTGAATGTTTAGATTTGAATAGAAATCAGATCTTTGCAATCAACTGCACCAGGAACATCAAATGCATGTCCACAGTAACACTGGGTGTTTATTATAATCATCATTGACTTTTTGTATATGGTGGTTCATTAATGCTCTACTACTAGGATGATAGAACGGTCCAGATGTAGAAGAATCTGTGTCCCTGAGTTAAAACCAGTTTTGGTGTCCTACCCACACGATATCCTTTTACACATGCAAATTTACAAAAGATTGTTCAATGAATATGAAGTTTTAACATACTGATCTATGTGTATTTTCTCTTCTTAGACAGTTTTGTAAAAAAAAAAAAAAAAAGATACTTTCTAGGAATGTTTTCATTTAAACAAAAATTACCTGAAATTTTATAGTAACTATGCCAAGTCAGCATATGGCAATGTAACACAGTCACTGAAAAAAACCTTCTGCATGAAGATTAAATTTAAAGCAGATGCACACTATACCAAAATCTCATCCCCTTTCTAAAGTCTAGCACAGACAGTAAATATGTCTAAGTATTTATTTCCTTGTGTGTTTACTTGCCTGGCAGCACAAGTTGAAATCATCACAGAAGGACAAGGTTCGCCATTTTATCTCTGTCACGCAAGCAGGGGACCAAACGGCTGTGCACTGCCTGACTCAGAATGACTGGAAACTAGAAGTCGCCATTGACAACTATTTCCAGAACCCAGACTTGTACTATAAAGAACCCATGAAAACCTCAGTGGACCGCAAGAAGCTTGAACAGCTCTACAACAGATACAAAGGCAAGTGTCAGGCAGACACACACACTCTTTAGTCCCCTAAAAATCTGCACTTTTTCTCTCTGTTTAGCTAAGTTCCCTCTGTCTTTTTTGCAGACCCCCACGATGAGAACAAGATAGGCGTCGATGGGATCCAGCAGTTCTGTGATGACTTGAATCTGGACCCAGCCAGCATAAGCATACTTGTAGTGGCCTGGAAGTTCAAAGCAGCCACTCAGTGCGAGTTTAGCAGGAAGGAATTCTTCGATGGGATGTTGGAGCTCGGGTAAAAGCCATATCAAAAAATTTCAATATTTGACTCTGTAATGAGGTGCTTATTTTATGAACACCTGTAATATTTTGTTGTGCCATTCAGCTGTGATAGTCCAGAAAAACTCAAGGCAGTCCTTCCAAGGCTAGAACAAGATCTGAAAGACAATGGAAAATTCAAAGACTTCTACCAGTTTACGTTCAGCTTTGCCAAGAACCCAGGCCAGAAAGGTTTAGGTAAGCAGATGACGTTGGAAAATATCCCAGAATGTCACATTTTCTGTCATAAATCTAAAATACTTGTAAATGTTTTTTTTTTCTTTCCAGAACTAGAAATGGCTGTGGCTTACTGGAATCTAGTTCTCACAGATCGATTCAAGTTCTTAGACCTATGGATCCGCTTCTTGCAAGTAAGTTTTGAAGCTTTGCTTTTTTTCCCCCCCAGTAGTAATTAAGGTTTTTGGAGTTTATGGGAGTGTCTTAGCTGTGCACTAGTACAAAACAGCAAATTTGACAGCACGGTTATAATTACATGGCACTTCTTCTCAAAAACATGTTTTCCACAAAAAAAAAGAAAAAAAAATCCAGTGGTAGGAGTTTGATGCAATCCACTGATTATTTCCCCACACATATACTGCTTGTTTTGGAAATGTTAACAAGACAGCGTTACCCTGTCCTGTCCCTGCCCTGTATTCAGGAGCATCACAAGCGCTCAATTCCTAAAGACACCTGGAATCTCCTCCTGGACTTTGGCAACATGATTGCAGATGATATGTCTAACTATGATGAAGAAGGTGAGTCTCTAATCACTACTGGAAAGATTGTTTTAGAAGGTGCTGTGGCATCATTCATCTGTCTAATTCAAGCTTTTCTTTTTAAAACTGTGGAATAATTGAAGCCATATGGATGGATCCCTGGTACTAAAGGGTTATTATACACTTAAAGCAAACCTTGTGAAGCAGCAAAGTAGTGCTGATACTTGTATTTGCAATAACACCTTGAAAATGTTTCAATTTTTAAAAAAAAGATGCTCATCTCAAATAATATATGATATAGATAACTTTGTTCACTTATCACAAACTTCAAAAATATTTCATTGTTTTTTTTTGTTTGAGTTTTTATAATGGGTCAACATGTAATCGTAAATTGGACGAGAAAAGTTTTAAAATTTGAAAAGTGTGATGCGCATACATATTGAACCCTGGACGCTTTTATCCCAAAATCTAATCTTGTGCAACTATTTGTCTTCAAAAGTCGCCTTGTTGGTAGAGTCCTCCTATGTTAATACATTTGTTAGTCGCTTTTACCCAAAGCGACTGAGAAATTATTTATTCAATCTCAGTATAAACACAGATGTCCTCAGGGTTGTTGGAGAACCTGAGGACCTTTAAACAAAAAAGAAAGATTATGGAACTAACCAGTGGCACGACTACAAACGTACCAATAAATGGTGGTATATTTGAACTGGCAGGCAAGAGAAGGAGAGGATTATTCTGAAAAATTATAATTTATCATTCTATGTGAATATATTGAAGTTTGTGATAGTTGTAAAATGTGAAAAAGTTCAAGACACCGTATTTTAGTAATAGTATTCCACTTGTCAGACTGCTACTTTTGGATGTTAACTAGTATTATCCTTTTTGTCTTCTGCTCAGGTGCCTGGCCTGTGCTCATCGATGACTTTGTGGAGTTTGCTCGGCCGATTGTAGCAGGAAATAAACGCAACCTGACGTAATATTTGCCACAGCTTCACCAAATGGAGGATGCCGTTTTCTTTCTTCCATTTTTTTTCTATTTATTAATGAGATTATGATACAAGGTAGCCTAAAGAAACAGCTTTTAAGCAGGTTGGCCTGCAGATTTTCAATAATTTCATTAATTATTCTGCTGCTAAGAGGCCTTTGAAGAGGAGAAGAAACACAGAGGAAAAAAACAACACCAAAAGAAGAGGGAACTGTTTTGTTTTTACTTTCTGCTGTTGTGGACAGATGCTGGAAATGTTTCATGAGACTGATGAGTAAACCGATACTCATCACTTAAACTTGCAGTGTTGGTAGGTTTGAACTGCCACTGTGGACTCATTTAAAAGCACGTTCAGCAAAGCAGTCATCCAGACTAAAGGCTTTTAAGCTCCTGCGGGTGTGAATGAAACATTGTGATAAGGTTTGGCTGTTCTGTCAGTTAGTATGAAGCTGTTTGATGTAGTCGAGGTTATCAAAATCTGAGAATATGTGTTTGCGTTTGTTACCGTATGTCGTACGAGTGCGTTGGGTGGAGGTAAAATATGTTGCCTTCTGCACAAAAGCTG
Source organism: Poecilia formosa (assembly GCF_000485575.1). Classification (NCBI taxonomy): domain Eukaryota; kingdom Metazoa; phylum Chordata; class Actinopteri; order Cyprinodontiformes; family Poeciliidae; genus Poecilia; species Poecilia formosa. The sequence goes on from NW_006799999.1 coordinate 1,656,815, forward strand.
TTTTTCTTTTTTTGGTTTGAGATGTCATATAGTCAACGTTCACCTTCACCAAGTGAGAGTGAAAATGTTCAGATACACTATTTACGTCCAGTCCGATGACTGGACGAAGCCTCATGTTTTCTGATCTCAGCACCAGCATAAAGGTCGCTATAATGATTAAAATCCAGCTCTCATCAAAATGAGAATCTAGATGGTCAAAAATATATATTTGACATTGCTTGCACAAGACAGGTAATGACATTTAGAATCTAATTGTTCACACTGAGCTTTGTCCATTTTCCACCTGGAAAATGGAAAAAGCTTTACATTATTTAGGGCTGGGCACTGCAGTGCCTAAGAGCTTGAATTTCAACCTGTCTCTGGACTGTTTTCAGTTACCCAGGTGAAGCCTTGTCACCTCTTCAAACTGCACTGATATACACTTTTACAAGTACAGAGCTGTTCAGTTTACATAACAGTAAGTTTAGCTTTTTTTTTTTTTTAAATGAGGTACGCACAGCCAAGAGTGTTTTAAATGTTTGTTTACACTGAGGTTTGCGCTGCCTCATCGTCAAAAGGTCATTGGGCTGTTGTGCTGCCATCAAGCGGTGGTTGAGGATTATAGCCTTTTTAATTGCGCTATAGGCAAGTTCTACATAAGACTTTGGTTGTTTTTTTGTTTTTTTTTTTGTAATTATCAGATTTACTGATGAATATGCTGACTGCAGCGTTACAGGATGCAGAGCTCAGGTACCAGCAGCTATCTCTGTCAGCACTGTGTGTCGTCCTGTTCTTATATCAGAGCTCACCCAGTTCCATGTTTTACAGATTACTGCTGTCACCATAACATAACCTTTGCCATACTTTGTCAATAAGGATCATGCATTATTTTATAGCAGAGCAGCTATGCACTGTAAAGTAGTTAAGTTTTAGGTTGATAAGTTTAAAATAGTTTGAGTGAAATTATAGATACTAGTCCAAATGATTGAGTTTATTCCACATTAAATCCAAATCAAGTGCCATATTTCTCATCACATCAGCTGAGCATGAGTTGATCCAGTGAAACATTGTTTTTTAAAAAAAAACAAAACAAATGTAACTTATTTAGACCAGTCAGAAATATGAAACTGAAGATATGAAAACATCTGTTTGAAATCAGTACAATACTTATGTATTTTATGATGCGCATGTATTGTACTCATGTGGTGGTCCATTGGTACATTGTCTTTGTCAAATGTGTCACTGTTCCTGATGCAGAATGTTCTTATTTTAACAGTGTTATTTTGGCTGTGAAAGAAAGCAGCTCTTAATGGATCAAAAGCATTTCTCAGTTGCATTGGTATTAATAAAAAAAAAAAAGTCAATATAGTGTGATTTTTCTTTTTTCTTTTTGCTACAGATGTCCATTGTCACTGCACTTGCACTATTTTGCCAAACGTTTTCACTGATCGGCTTTCACACTTGCCATGTATGAACTCAAGTGGCATCAGATTTTGGCTCATCCTTTGCAGCATGGCTTAGAATCACGTGTATATGAATCTTTGAACATTCGTGCCTTTTTGAGGTCGGACACTGATGTTGGACACGAAGGCCGAGATTACAGAGTCCGCTCATATTCATCATTCATGTTTAGTTGAGAGTAGGACTCTGCTGGCCAATCAGGTTTTTCCACACCATGTTCATTCATCCATCTCTTTACTGACGTTGTTTTGTGCACAGTCATGTTGGGCAAGAAAGGGAATGTCCCCAAACATTTCCAGTAAATTTGGGAGCAAGACATTGTCTGAAATAATTTAATATGCAGAAGCATGAAGTGTGCCTTTCTGTGGGCCTAGCATACTTTGGATGTGTATTTTTAGATTTATGTTGTGTATCAAAGAGAGAACTTAAACTATCTGATAAAACTGAGAACTTGCAGCCCAACTATATTCCATCTTCCGTAGTATATGAGCAATGTTGTGTTTGGAAAAAATGTAAAACTGAACTGTGTGGCTGCCTTATGCTGTATGCAAACATTGTTCCATTGCAGATTTAAAGCGACAGCAGGTGTCTGTTCAGGTCAAACAGAGTTGGATGTAAATTACACAACAGCAGTGAATGTGACGGAGGAAAAAAATCGATTCCACATAATCACAGCTCTCTAGTACGCCAGCAGAGAGCTGCTCAACTTGGTACCAGTTGTCGCTTATCAAGTTGCATTCTTGCTACATATCGTCATCATCAGCTCTTAGTAAAGCTATGTCTGAATATAAGCTTAGAACAAAGTACACCGACAGATATGCACATAAAAGGCATATTACATGTATGTGTGAGACACAAAAGTAACAATACTGAATACACTGATACATAAATCAGTTGACTGGATTTAATTAGTTTCTTGAGGGTGAGTTGTTGTGTGTGAGGGTGCATTGTCCTCTCACAGGACAGGTGAGATGTCGATAAGCTCTAGCACCAGCTGCTGGACATGCTTGCACTCAGGCCCAGCGGCACATTAGCATCTTTCCCACCCTGTGTCCACCCCTGATTACCGCTCCAAAGCCCGTCATCCAGCATTTAAGCTTTGGGTCCACAGGGATTGCCTTTTTAGGAGATGCATGGACACAGCTGAGCTCACCATTGCCCAAGACAAAGAAGCTGAGGGTGATAATGCAGTGCTTTCATGTTTGCGTGTGTGTGTGTGCGCCCAGCCTTGCTACTCAAAGTTAGTTTGGTAAACTGATAGGAGAACCTCGAAGACGGAAGGCAAGCAGAACTGTGGTGCAGCAGATGTGGAGAAAATGGCTGGAAGGGTTTGAAATTCAAAAGTTTTTTGGTTTCTCTTCATTGGCCCATGACTGTTCACCTGTTGAAAGTGGAAGGAAGACCTGCAAGGAGATTCATTCAGGAGGGTATTATTGTCTTAACTTCAGCTGGGTGTGCCATTGAGAGAAAAATCCAGCAGGATGGAGAAGTTTAAAGCAGCCATGGTTCTCGGTGCCGTTGGCGACGCTTTGGGCTACAGGAAGGGTCGCTGGGAAAGCTGCACGTCAGGCAAGAAGATCCAAGAAGAGCTGGCGTCTCTGGGGGGACTGGAGTCCCTGAAGCTGGACCCTGACAACTGGCCCCTGAGTGATGCAGTGCTGATGCACATGACCACAGCTGAAGCCCTCATAACAGGTATGTGAAGAATTGATTTCAACAAGGATGACAGTATTTTTGTTTTTGTCAACACTGAGAAAGTTGTAGCAGCTTTTAAGTACAAAAATGTACATATACCTTCACATGAGACCAGTACTTTGCATATTGTTAGAAATATCCAAGCACATTGGATTGGATTAAGGATACTTCGACCCACTCCTTTGAACGTATAAATACACTTTGCTACTGCTCTTCTTTTGTTTTGTTTGCTTTTGTTTTAAATGTATTTTGTTTGTATATACCTGTATATTATTTTATTACACTACATTCAGCAAAGTCAAACTACGTTAGCTAGAACAATCTAAAAAGACTAAACTAAGTAACATGCCATCATCCGTCATTGCAACCAAGCATCAAAGTCTTTGGAAAAAACATGACACAGTCTGAATGCATGTTGACCTCCCCTGTAGCATGTTACTGGACTGAGAGTCCAAAAAGTCCAAAATAGACTACTCTGGAGAAGTCGATCCGCTGAACAATGGCGGATCAGTGGCCTCTGTAATCTGCTGGTATCATGTTTGGCTGTAGATGCAGCCAATAAGTAGCCACAATGGTTCTGAGAAAAAATAGTGATGACATCTTTCAAGATTAGGAATCCCTATTTAGCAACCATCCAGCTTGTAGAGACACCAGCTGGATAGACAACAATGTATCGAGAGTAAAGCATCATGTTTTTGCTTTTAGTCATGCCTCCCAAAGTTCAGATTTATGAAATGCCAACGTTTATGCTAAAACAATACAATTGTTTTTTCCCCTTATTTCTAGCTGATGAACAGTTTAACTTGATCAAAGAACAAATAAGTCATCTCATTATTGAAGCAGTTCTTTTGGACCGTTAAACGTGATGATGCAATTCAAACTTGAAATTAATTGACCATTTTCCAAATCACAAATGTGAACGGGTCCGTAACTTAGATTATTTCTCCCATGCAAAGATCACAGATATAATGTTCAAGGACCATTCAAAGTTTGCTGAAGTGACATTGTTTTTTGACCACAGGCATTCTGGTCCTAATCTGTGTTGTGGTGGAGTGGGGCTAAACTTAGCTCACGGCGGCCCCACTTATCTTTCCCTGCATGCCAGTCATGAATGACTCCTAACCACTGTGTGTACATGTGTTTGTGTGTGTCCAGATTACTGGTGTCTGGAGGACTTGTACAGGGAGGTGGTGCGTCTCTATGTGGAAGCCATGGTCTCTCTCCAGGGACGAGCTCCTGATCCCGGCACCGTGGAGCCCTGCGTTCACCTAAAACCTCATAACTTCCTGCTCGCTTGGCATACACCTTTCAATGAAAAGGGTAGATTAAGATTAAGATTTAGGAAGGTTTGTGTGGTATAAACCAAACATAAATACAGTAAAAAAAAAATAAAATAAAATGTATGTCCGTATCCAGGGTCTGGATTTGGAGCAGCAGCCAAAGCCATGTGTGTTGGTATGAGATACTGGCAGCCTGAGAGACTGGATAACTTGGTGGAGGTCAGCATTGAGATTGGCAGAATGACCCATAACCACCCAACAGGTGATGTGCTGGCAATTTCGAACTTCCAATGACGGGCCAAATATTGTGTTGCTGTTCGACTGTTCGGTAGATCTACTTTTGTTGATTCTGTTTGCCAAAATCTTGCTTGAACCTACCACATGAACTGTTCATCCTGAGGCTCTTTGGAACAGGTTAAGGACATAAAGTAGCTTTTATGCAGGTGCGTTGGAGCAAGGACACAACTAAAAAATGCACTGCACAGGCCTTTAAAGACAGCGAGTCCGCTCTCATGAACTCTTCTTGTCCAGCTTCTTTTCTATGCATAACATAAACCGTTCAAAGAGGAACAGGCCCTACACAGTGTCTCTACTGAGCATGAGCATGATTTACTTTTACACACTTTTTTTCACATCCTTTGTTTCAAAATCTACTCAAAGATCCACTCGAAAACAAATCTTTTAATCTCGGTCGAACTAGACCAAAGCACATGGTTCCATTTTATATTTATAATATCAGGAGAGCAAACACTTTTTCCGACAAACCTTGCAAATAACCGGTTTGCATATGAAAATGATTGTTATGGCGACTTAGTGAACCAGTTCTCTTTAGATACGAGTTTTACTTACAGTATTGTCCTCCTGTTCATGTGTGGTATCAAGACAAACCTGGATTGTAATCTAACCTTATTTGTCACAGTTGCAGCTGTACAAAACATTTGAGATTAGAGCTGCGACTGATACAATGAACATGTCTAGGCAAGAAGCCGTTTTCTTATTGCCATGTCGTGACATATAACAACGACTGCAAATCTGCTCTACTTGAAAAGCAGTGCCACTTGTCTTTCACATTTTGATTAGTGGCTGATAGAAATTCGATTTTTTTTTTGTAGCTTCATTCTTATACCTTATAAAAGGAAGCTACAAATTAAAGGTTTTTGGAACCTGACCATAAAAAAAGAATAAAAAAGTGAAAATGTAAAAAATAAAAAAATAAAAATAAAAAAATCACCAGGTAGATTTATGTAAATGAATAATTGTGAAGGTGCTGTAATATTCTTTGACTACAGTCTGAAGTGCCAAAGTCACGTTTGATGTCTCTCTCTTCTCTTGGCTTCAGGCTTCCTCGGCTCCCTGACAACAGCATTATTTGCATCCTTTGCAATCCAGGGGAAGCCTCTTGTGACTTGGGGCCGTGAGCTCATGAAGGTCATCCCCCGAGCAGAGGAGTACTGCAAGAAGACAATACGACACATGGCAGGTTGGACTCTGGCTCAGTCTAGATCATTTTAAACAACAAATCCTAAAACTTCTGCATTAAAAAGAGATCATCAATGTATGTTATTATAAATTCTTGTGCATTTCTGTAAAAAAAAAAAAAGTGATCCCTGAAGTGCATTTTTTTACATGTGTTTACACAGAATATCAGGAAAACTGGTTTTATTTTGAGGCTAAGTGGCAGTTTTACCTTGAAGAGCGAGAAATTGACAAGGACGGACAAAACAAACCATCATTTCCTGATGGCTATGATGCAGAGGAGACTGATAAAGTATGTCCCTTGGGGTTCTTTATTTCTCATACTATCAAATCAACGGATTCCACCCCTTTACAGACACAGGCCATTTTCTTTTTTTTCTTCCCTCAAAGCAGATGTACAAGCGTTGGAGTTCAGAGGGTCGGGCAGGGCGGAGAGGTCATGATGCTCCCATGATCGCCTACGATGCGCTTCTGGCCCCAGGAAGCAACTGGACTGAGCTGTGCAAACGAGCCATGTTTCATGGAGGTGAGAAACTTTGACTTGCAGACCTGTACGTTTTACGGAACTGCGCAGAAAAAACAAAACATTCAAACATGTCTTTATTTTTAGCTGACTTTAAATAGCTTTGGCTGCGTTTTTAATTGATACGGTACAGTATTGTGAAGATAGAAGCACATTGTGAGTTAAGGAACTCTGTAAACATGTTGTTTTAGGTGAGAGTGAAGCCACGGGCCTCATCGCGGGCTGCCTCTATGGCCTCATGAACGGCCTGAGCCAGGTTCCTCAGAACCTGCACCGGGACTTGGACAAAAGAGAACGGCTGGAGGAGCTGGGAGAAGCACTCTATAATGCAGCTTCTGCAGAGAAATGCACAGAGAAGTAATCCTGATCTCCACTGAGCTGGACTCTACTGGCTGTCAGAGGAACAGAGCGTGACTCCTCACTGTGGCCAACACCCTCCTTCATTCCCTGACTAGTTTTATGAGTCATGCTGTCCTTTTCTCACCGCTCACTCCTTGCTCTCTTTGATTTTTTCTGTCCACTATCCACACATCTGTCAAAGGTTTTATAAAAAGGTTAAATTGCATCTCACTAAAGATGCGTAACTAAGAAACGTTAAAAGAAAGGAATTAGCCTGACTTTTTTTCTTTGAATATCTTACTTATTATCATTCATATGTAATCAGTTGTCACAAATCCAGATATCATGCTGTTTGCTTAAAAGAATCATTGTCTTGATCTGCCAGTGACAGAGTTGTGGGGAAAGAAAAAACCTTCTGCTTTTTTAACTTTAGTAACTTGGAGGTGGGGGAAGGTAGATCTTTCCTTTCTCTGACTGATGCATTTTTTTCTAAACCTAACGTTTATTAACATGAAGCACAAAGAGAAAAATAATTAATCTAATCAGCTTACAGTTTGAGCAAGTGCTGTCAGTGAAGGTGTGAGAAAACCTGCTTCTGCAGCTAGCTTTTGCATAACTAATTTTCTTTTGAATCAAAAATTTTCAGAAAAGAATTTAAATATACAAGTTTTACTTTTTAACCTTTTGCTGTCCTTAGCTTAGTGGTGCAATCAGGGTTGGCTTGAAATGAATAAAAGGTCGAGTTGTGAAATAAGAATAATGTTTCCCTGTACTGTGTGAAAGTATTTGCACAACACTCGTATTACAGTTTTAAACCACAGAAATGTGAAAAAGCTAAAAAGAAAAACAACAACAACTTTATTTTATGCATGCATGAGCCAACATGGGATTCTCAGAGTGACAATGATCTCATGGTAATTGAGCTACACCATTAGAATATTATTTATGGCGTTTTGCTCTTAAGAGAGTTGAACAAATTGATATATTTATATATATATTGCCTAGACAAAAAAAAGTTAAATTATTCTATCTTTTAAGCCAGCAAGAAAAAATCAGTCAGCTGACTTGCAGTGTGCAGCAACAGCTACTTTATGCTTCATACAGACAGAGTAGACTGCATCACTTTGACACTTTCCATTTCTTACACTGCAGGAACAGAATCACAGAAGAGCTTCGTGGTTTTTAAAGCATAACTTTTTAAAACCTCGGTATGCCTTGATACTGGTAACCAGTCCACGCCTAATTAAAACAAATTGAACTGGCTGACTGTGTCTCCCTGTCTTAACATATATTTCAAGCTTGCCTTTTTGATTTTCAAGCAAACGTCTTTGTCTTGTTTGGCAGCTCCTTACCACAGTTCAAAGAACTGCAGTCTGGAACATTTGATCAGCTTCAAATGTGATCTAAATCCTAAATCCTTGCTTTTGCTGCGGTAATAAGAGAACTAATGAAATTGCCAGTTCAAAGAGGGCAGAGATTTTCACTGACTGATTAACAAAGTTAATAGGTGAAGTCAGAAAATGTTCCTTTTAGAGTTTAGATAAATTAAAACTGCTTTTCTCTAAAGGTCAATTCCCAAATTGCTGCTAAGGATATTGGTGTCAGTTTCAAAACGTCTTGCATGTCCTCTATTCTCCATAGACCAGATTGTTGGAAACCCGGAATCAGCCCCGATGTCGGTGCGTTGAGGAGGCTGCTTAGAGACCCCAAATGCCGACCAGTGCTCCGAGGGATTTTTGAGAGTCTCCTGCATTATCTAACGCACAACCTGCTCAAGAGGACGACTGATAACACAAGCGTGGAGACGCCAGAATCTAGCAGTGCATCACAAATTCACACAAGAAACACTGTCAAATCTGATCTGCAGAAGGCAAAAAAACCTCAGTTTCAGAAAGGCGTCAGAGCCGAAAGCAGTTCCAACACTTCTGAAAGGTGCAAAGCCAATCAAAGTCAATCAAAAGCAGAATTGCCATCTCGGCGCCTTACCACGTTCCAGCTTCTCCAATCTAAGTTCTTAAGGTCTTCGCCCAAACCTTTCAGCACCAATCAGAGGGCGGTAGGAACTCTGCCTCCCAGCAGAGGAGTGCAAGGTCAAGATAACCTTTTTAAAAACAGAAATCACAACACAGACACCAGGATCAAAAGGCTAAAAAGACGTGGTAGTGTGAAAGAAATTGTTGCTAAATTTGCCCTGGCCGAGCAAAAACAAGATGGTTCTAAAACCTTGAAGGAAGAGCCAATCAAACCTAGACCCATTGGAAGAGGAATCCTCCTAAATTCCTTAATGACGAGATTTGAAAACATAGCCACTGCATGTAAGAAAAGTGATCTATTTTTGTCTCACAAGCAGGCTTGTGGGGGAGACAGGGTTGAATGTCAAAAAAAAGAAAAAGTAGCTGGTGTTGAAAGAGGGAAACACCAGGTGAACGATCAAACATTCAACAAGCAGAACCCAGGGATGAGTCAGCAGTGTAACTCCGATGTGCAAAAATCAAAAAGTAATAATATTACAAGTGACCAACAGCAAAAGCCAGGTCAGCAGACAGACATTTTAATAAAAGCAAATTCACACACAGAAGATGGGAGTCATCTGAAAGCAGCAGAGTCCTTGGCTCAAGAGATTTGCCTTTTACTAAACCAAATGAAAGGTGAAGCTCGTGATGTTGATATTGAGAATAAAGGCTCAGAACAATCCAGCCAAATCCCGTCTACAGTCATAGAGGCTGAACTTACACAAAGAGTTAAATTTGCAGAGATAGAAGTACTTCCTTCAATGTCAGTGACTGAATGGTCACTTCCACAACCCTGCAAAGTTCTTCCTCAGGAGGAAATCCCAATAAACTGGCAAAGAGCCACAGTTGTGATCTGCTCCCTTGCCTGGTCCACATGTACAGATTCCACTCCTGAACAATCTAAGAGGGAAATTAAATCTGAGGTTTATGAAAACTGGGAACAGGACAAGATATCAGAGGAAACCCAAGGAAATCTGTTGGGAAACCTGGAATGTTCTTCCAGTAATTTAGAGGGAGATGAATCCAAAAAAACAGACAGCATAGCAGACTCAAAAACCAAACCATATTCTTTGGAATATGCCAACGGAGAGATCAATCTCCAAAGACCAAAGCTTACTCAAGAAACGTTTTCAAGGTCTGTCATCCCATCTATTTACAGATTCAGTGGTGAAAATAATCCGATTGAGTCAACCCCACATCCCAAATGTATAACTTCTCTCTCTGAAAATCAGCTGTCATATTCATCTTTGATTCATCAAGGAAATGACGTGTCACGCTCAATGGAAGATATTGAAGACAAGGACAGATGCAGTCCTCATTTCACTGGTCATCCCGCTGTAACAACCAGGAAATCAAAGGATGGAGCTGAAGCAACACACAAAGAAGCCATTGAAGAAAGAAATGAAGATGGAAAAGTATCAGCAAAAAATCATATTGGAAAGCCAGGAAACTGTAGCCATTTGGAAGAGACTGCTAACAAGGAGGCATTTGCAGGGAGTGACAGAGATAACGTAAAACAGAGGCCAAAGTACAAAACCATCAATTACGCAGATTCTTCAGTGAAACAAACATATAAGCCTAAAATAATACGATTTATGGACACATTCACTTTCTAGGTTTGGTGACCCAAGTCAGAATCTGCTAAAACTAAACAGTTACTGCTAATTTTGGCTAAACTTGTTGTTACATAGAGATCTTTGGGTTTTAAAGGAAGAGTGAAAATGAAAAACAAAATATTCAAAGTGAATAAATGTTTGTGAAGCCTAAACAACAGAAAACTACCTCAACCTTCACAGTTATATTTTGTGTAAATTAGTGTTGTCAAGTAGAATTTTATGGTCTGTGTGGTATGTCGTTTTAAATATTGCATATCTCCTTTATCACACAGTACTGTCCATCCTTGAGTACTCATGCTTTGAAAATAAATTAGCTAATTCCTGTTGGTATCTAAAATCCACAAGGTAACAAGTATCTTTACAAGGCTGTTTACACAGAAGACAGTAGGTTTTTTTTATGACCTTGTCTTATTACGTTTCTCATTCTTTTTCATGTGAAGTTACAATATCGCAGCTACCAGACACATCTCGGCTGTGCCTAAATTGGGACAAAGTGAGACTTGTTCAGAGTTGATAAGCGCTCGCACCGCAGAGACAAACATGTCCACAGTTGGAAGTGAATCAGCTGAGGCAAAGCCCAACACCTGCAGGCAGGATCATACCACTGCAGACACTCTGAATATCAACTTTTTCCTGCAGTTTTACTAGAGAACGACACAAAATGAGGACATAAAAATTTGAATTCTTAAAGATGTTTAATTCAAGAAGAAATTGTGGGGAAACAAAAGTCTATACATCTGTGTTAAAATGGAAGGATTTTGAGAAGTAAATACAATGAGACCACATATAGCTACATCAAAACTTTTCTCCACCTTTGATGTGACATTTAAATTATGTAGCTCAAACGAAAAAAAACTAATTTGACAAAGGGACAAATATAAAAAGGAATAAAGCTTCAAAACCTTGGTTGAATAGCAAACAGCTATTTTATGGAGTCACCTTTTGATTTAATTTTTGCATTCAGTTTTCTCTGGTAAGAATCCGTCTACATCCCACTTCCTGGCTGGGCTATGAATACCCACTCAGCCTTCTCTAAATCTTTCTGACTAAAAACATCTGTTGTCCTCAGGCCTCTTCATGTGACCTCACAGATTTTCTGGCCCCTTTAACTCTGGACTCTGTCTCACTCCAGACATTTTTGTATTTCTTGTGGTTTCATCTGTTGATGTTAGCATATACTCACTGTGACTCTAATAAATAAATTCAGTTTTACCTTCAGCCTAAGGTCAAAACAGATTGTTTAACAGTTCTTTTATCCATCTAGACAGAAAAAAGCCAAATTCCATCTGAAAAAGATGGAATGATGCTGCCCCCACTATCTTTCCCTATGAGTATGGTGTTCTTTTATTGATGTGCTGTTTCAATAAATGGTTTGTTCACACATACATTTTGAAATTACTGCCAAAAGTTGAATCTTTCTTATGGAGAAATGTTAGATTTTAGTAGCGGCAAAAAACGTTTGGAGGTGACACATTGGTTTTGCTGCATTTTAGTGCTTTTAGTCATGTACGATTAAGTGTCTGTCGAGAAACGCAGCTTATTGTGATTGCATTGTTTTTAAAAGATAACATCTTGCATTCTTCAAACTAGTGAATACTTTTGTATTCTGTCTGTTAAACAGATCACAGGCGATAAAAGCGTGTGTTTTATTTTAAGGAAGCTATTCTAAAAAGTATTAACAATTTTTGACCTGGTGAAGCATGTGTTTGTATTTTCTTGCAAATACTAAGAAGATTACAAAGTAGGAATCTTAACAACAATAACAACAACAACAACAAAAAACTTCCCACTTTTTCTCAAAGCCCCATGAATGCAACTTGAGTCCCTTTTAAACACTCAGGAATCTCTTAGTTACGACGTTACCGTAAATCCCGTGAAGGCAGCATTAGATCTGATTTAGTTTGTTCCAAATCCTCGGTTCAACTGCCCGGGAAGGAGGAGGGACACTAATTGGATAAACGTCCAGGAACACACGGTGGGTGGGATCGCTTTGGGGCTGGTTCTGGATATTTTCTTTGCTCAACAGAACAAGTTAGGTTAGCTCAACGAGAGACCGAGGACAAGCGGGAGCAGGTGCTTGTGGATGGCGATAAAAAAACAGAGGAAAACTCTCCAGATTCCCGACACGACTGATTGTGTTGACTGCGGCTGTATTGATAAAATATAAGGGTGACTTAGTTTAGAACTACTAATTTACCTCGAAGGGGCTTCGGGAATATTCCTTACGGATTTTGGGATTCTAGAGTAAGTTAATCTTAAGGGAGAGCGAGCGAGAGCGGCGTCCCGTCCCGATTCTCTGCACTCCAACATGGAGAAAGTGAGCCTCCAGGACATCTCGCCTCAACTTAACTGTGTGTCGATTCGGTTGTGAACTTTTTGGTTTTGGAGAGGGAAAACGCGTCGACGTGCAAATGCTGGAATCCTAGCTCAGTTTTTGTTGTACTGGAGCGAAAGCGGCAACGGGGACGCAAATCAACGAGACACGATCCACCATGGACCAGAGTACGGCTAAAGACAGAGTGGACAGGTAAAGCTGGGGGACCTAACGGTGTAATTCATCACCGTTAAACACGGTTAAAATGCTATTTTATCAATAACAACACCTCAACAATTTCTAAGCCTTTCAGAAAAACAAAGAGCTGCAAGATTATTCTGGTCCTCACGTTGTGCATGTTGGTGAAAATGTATGAATCTAGGTAATCTAGTAGTTAGCCAGTCACTTGTTACATTAATAAGTTAGTAAAATAACGGTTGTTTCTTTGAGTCGCCCTCCTTTATCATATTTTTGAACATCAGTTTTATTCTGAAAGCGTACATTTAGACTGCAGTCTGTTAGCATTGATGTATTATGGCTTGCAAACTCTTGTTAAATGTTTTATAATCGTTTTAAGTTAAAGATTTACTCCATTGAGAAGCTACCTCCTCATCTCAGCTGTTGTGCATTTGAACTTTATTCAGCACTAGATTAAAAGGACGTTTCACTACTTTTAAAATATCTTGAAGTATGTTGATCTTTATTTGTTCATTTCCAAACAGTAGTCCATATCAAGAATTAAAAATGAATAAAATCATCAAGTAAAAATGACACAGCCATCACAAAACCAATAAACAGTTATTCAGTTATGTTAGACCAGCTCTAGTTAAAAATCTAAAAATATTTACACATTCCCGAATGCTCAAAACTCAAAAATTCTCAATTTCAGAGCTTTTTATGACCGTGGTGGATGTAAAGCCAGGTCTAAAGCCACAACACTTACACAAACTTAGATATCCAAAATTTTAAAGAATCAATATTCTGTGTATTATAATTGAAAAATAGAGTTAATGTTTATTTTTTTAATGGGTTGACTTTTTTTTTTCTTTTTGCGCACTCAAATGCTTTAACTGTACACTGAAAATGCATTTGGTGTAAGACACTTTTATTTTAGGTTTGATTTTTTTTCCCCTAAAAAAATACTTGCAATGAAGATATTTTCTGCATTAAACACACATTTTCTCAATTTTGTTTTTTGTTGTCACATTTTTCCCCATTCTCATTGAGCTTTAGCATCTTTTTCTGCATCGTTTTTAGTATATGGAACACAACTAATTTAAACTTTCTTTAAGTTTTCTCTAATGGAAATACTCTATGTAAAGCATCTCATTTGCATCTGAGCAGGAATAATGCAGGTTATTCTGATGACAGAAATGGCTGCAACATTTATGCAATCACTTAAAACAATATTAAGTGATCCCAGTGTCTAGTTTGCTGCCATACATATGGACATTAAATCAAATGTCCTTTTGAAAACTATAGCTTTGTTTTGTTAAATGTCAGCTCACAAATTATTTATAGCTTTATTTTAATTAATCCTTTGGGTCATGTCTTGATTTTATGTTGCACTTTGGTTTGTGATCACACAGACTCAAAACAAACCTATCAGATTTCTGAACTGATGGTCTGTTAATGTGTTAGTTCCTCAGGCATGACTTTTCTCTTTGGGAAGGTTAAGCAGTAGGAAGATTAACATGTTACCTAAGGCATTAGCTGCAGCTACCTACACCCACACTTTGTCTTCTAGGAAAGGAAGATATGCCTGCCATGCCTAAATTAGCACGACGTAATCAGTGGTTGTCGAATTATCACAAATATCAATACTAGCATTACTAGATCGACATGGGAACCAGTTCTGTTGATTGGTTCAGAACTAGTCAAACAAGTTAAGTTTGACTACGGCCTAACGTAATTCTGAAAACAATCCCTCCAGTTGCTCTTTAAAATTAGTTTGAAACATTTTTCTTTTTGGCTCAGAATTGATCCGTATGGCTTCGAGCGCTCGGAGGACTTTGATTTTGAATCCTACGAGGAGCTCATGTCCGAGTATCTCATCATCTGCACCCGACGCTCCATCAAGTGGTCCAGACTGCTGAAAGATACTGGCAAGGTGCAAAGGACTGTAAAACGTAAGTGTGAAAACCAAACGCACCCGCGTCCACGCATAAACGAATGGCCGCACCGAAACCCAAGCCAAACGTTCTCCTTGTCGTTCAGTAAAGCGCTACGTACGCAAGGGGATCCCCAATGAGCACCGCGCTTTTATCTGGATGACGGCCAGCGGCGCTCAAGAGCAGCTGGAGAAGAACCCAGGATACTACCAGTCCATGCTGGTGACCCACAATGACTCCAAACTGGTGGAGACCATCAGGACAGGTCAGGCTTCAGCGGCTGCTTCTTCACTCTGAGATCATCTCCTTTATAGGGCTTGTGCCGAGACGTGAGCTGCCATCCCAAGTTCAGCACATTTTTGGCTGCATTCACTCTTCCCTTAATTCAGATCAGTCCCTGCGGCTGAGAAACACACACACACACACACACACACACAAACGCCGGCACACACAGCACAATGTTGCTGCATTTTTATTTATTTTTTTCACTGTAGGAAAGGCTTTAACCAGATGAGCATTTCCTGGTTTTTCTGGCATACGTGCTCCTTGGATCTTTTTAAATGGCATTGATTTTGCTTGTTTGACCAGAGATACGTTTTTTTTTCTCTCTCTCTTTTTTTTTCCTTCATCGTCCTAAAGTTAATTTGTAAGGATGAAAGAAACTTTATTAAAATAAAGTTTTTAAAATGCTATTCTCTGCTTTAAAAGTAATCAATTTCCTGCTTGTGTTTAATGATGCGTCACTCTTATCCATATTTGCACCCACAAACCTGCAGAAAGCATCATTACCATCAGCTTGTTTGAATCTTTCAGACTTGAACAGAACGTTCCCAGACAACGTCCTGTTCCGCAAGTCTTCTGACCCGTGTCTGCAGAAATCTCTGTTCAATGTGCTGCTGGCCTATGGCTACCATAACCCATCGGTGGGCTACTGCCAGGTACTGCTCGCCTTCCTTAATCCAAGCTGAAACAGATTTCTTTTTATCTTCATTTTAGTTTGTAATAATTGCAGTTCAGAAAAATAATACGTCAACATCATTAACTAGATCAATCGCTACTATAGGTAAAAAATAAACTTCTATGTTGTTGCAAGTTGGTGTAGTGGAGTAATAGAAAACCAGGAGAACTGACAGTCATGACATGGATTCTGCTGATTTGCTGAAACTGAATCAGAAGAGTTGTGATCAAAACCACTATTTCAATCTGAAGTGCTTATATACTACAGACCACAATTTCAAATAAAAATAAGACATTTTTTGGGAATAGTTTTTATAGCATTTTATGTAAGCGCTCAGAAAGAGGCTGGCTGTGTCGGCCTAGTGCGCCTTCTTGTTTATTTATTAGAATTTGAAAGGCAAATATCGTTTACCAAAATGCAGCTGGCTTTAAATTCAAACAAGGTTTCAGAGTATAAACAGATTCCATTCATCCCCTCTGAAACCGGCGTGGTTTTTTTTGGGACGTCTGTGTGTGTTCCTGGTACACACACGGCTCTTTTTTTTTTTTTTTTTGTCACGTCGTGCCTTTTAAACCAGCAGGAACCAGTATAACGTAGCTGTAGTTTGGAAACTCCCCATCACACCTGGAGGGTTGCCATCTTTTCCACGACATGCAAATACTTTTTAGATATATTTTATAGTAAAGGTCAAATTATCAAATTATCAGCATGGTCAAGGTTTTTAGCAGATATCTTCAATTTTGTACTAGACTTTTAAATGGTCCTCCGAGTCAAACTGCTCTTCTGTATGATGAAATGTGTGAACGATGTATTCAAGTCTCATTTATTTTGTTTGTTTTTCTATCTGTAGGGCATGAACTTTATTGCTGGTTATTTACTGATTATCACTAAAGATGAAGAAAAGTCTTTCTGGCTGATGGATGCACTGATTGGGAGAATTTTGCCAGGTATGTTCGCGAATCGATTTTCTTGTCATTGTTCGTCTCTACTCTGCTCTGGTGATCAGACTAATCCTGATGAGAATTTTTTTTACATGGGGCAAAATAATTGCAAAAAAAAAAATAAAAAAATACAGTGGAAAAAGTGTGGTACAAAACACAGTACTCCTCTTTTAATATCTATGTTTTTGTGTATTGTATTTAATTTCATAGTAACCGCATTTACCCTGTAACTTTTACACAAGGGCAATCCTTTGTGCACCCAAATCAGGTTTGTTTTTATTTCTTACACCTGGCCAAATACAACAAATGTTTTCAGAGTGACCTAATTCCTGTTCTTGTCTCTAAGAATAGAGTTGTTTTTTGTTTTTTTTTCTAACGCAAAACAACTTGCAAACTGGATGCCTCTTTTTTAAAAGAGGCAAATGTGACAAACTTGTTCTAAGTTTTGGCTCTGCTATGATTTGCATATCCTGTTCCTACAAAACAAAAAATAAATGAATAAAAAACTTCCTGCTTTATTTGTGTGACTAAAATATTGCAGCTTAGTTTATTGTTGAGCTGGTAGAAGTTATTTTATATCCCACAAGTGCTTCTGAGTTGGCAATTGTTTTTTTTTTTTTTTTTGGTCTACGTATCGAAACGTTTTGAGTAAAACTCTCACTGTTTGGGTCATAGATTACTACAGTCCTGCTATGCTGGGACTGAAGACGGACCAGGAGGTGCTGGGGGAGCTGGTGAAACTCAAAATCCCCCGAGTGTGGCAGGTGATGGTGAAACACAATGTGATGTGGACACTGGTGGTCTCTCGCTGGTTCATCTGTCTTTACATTGACATTTTGCCTGTGGAGGTGAGCATGTGTATTGTATATTTATATATTTTTAATACTTTGTATTCCAATACTCAATATTAGAACAATACTGGAAAAGAAAATATTTGAATCAGGAAACGTACTGACCTTTTTTTTTTTAATGGAAAAACAAGTGGTTTTGTAAAGGCCTTTTAAAATCTTTCCCTCTAGTCTCACACTTTACATACACACAGTTGATTCTACCGTTTGGTTTTAGACGAAAACGTGGCTTTGTGTTTCAGTTCCGACAGCGGAGTTTCTCCTACTTTAAACGAGTTGTTGTTGTTGCCGTCTCCCTCCGTTTGAGTTGAAACGATGTTGGCTCCAGTATTTGTTCTCCAAATATGGGAGGAACTTTTAACCAGGCAGTAACACATGGAGACGTTACGCCGTTTTCTCAGAAGTAGATCTGAACACAAACACTGCACGAGTTCGGGAACATTAGTGCATTAGTTTCATATATTCCTCCCTTACGCTGATGTTTTGGGTGGAGAACATTAGAAGGAGGATACAGGACAGAGAGCATTTGTGGAAAACTTTAAAGATGACTATATGTATATATATTTTTTATATATATATAAAGAAAACAGATTTTTTTCCTGCAAATTGTTTGCATTTCTAACAGCATTCTGTTTTTGTAGTTAAATTACAGATTTATAATTTTTTATTTTTATTTTTTTTTACATGAAGCATTACATTTTTGTTGTTTTTCCCTCAGACCGTTATGCGGATTTGGGATTGCCTTTTCTACGAAGGTTCAAAAATCCTGTTCCGTGTAGCTCTTACGCTGATCCATCACAACCAGGCTCTGATCGAACAGGCCAAATCCCTGCCAGACGTCTGTCAGGCCTTCAAAGACCTCACGCAGGGACCATTTGTTGAAGATTGCCACCCTTTCATGCAGGTAAGAGGAACGGCGGGCGGCGGTGCGTCCCATCTTTGCTCCTGAAGGAAGTAGTTTCACTAGATGGGAGCTCGCTCAGAATAAAGGAGTTGTCCCGTTTTATTTCTGCTTCTGTAATCCCATAATCCTGGTGCTTCTCGCCTTTCCAAGAAAATCTTCACTGAACCGGGAAGTCTCTCCATGGCAACCCTGACCAAGCTCCGCGCGACGTGTCGTGGTCGACTCGCCGAAGGAGAATCCTGACCTGGACTTCCAAGAACGTCCGCCGATGCATTCCAGAAGGGTGGAGCTCCCAGTAGCTCGTTTACACCCGAGTCACTTTACACTGAACTTTGTCTTAAAGCATAAACTGAGACAATCAAAGCTGACATGTTGTGCTTTATGACCCGATGATTCCATTTCATGCCATGACGTTTGTCTTAAGTGAAGTTTCAGATTTTTGCACTTTAATCCAGGATGGCAAAAGCTAAATAGAAAAACCTGAATGAAAACAATGTTGTTCCCTTAAAGCACAGCCCAGGAATAAAAATGTCCACTGTATTTCACATCTTTGTCAAAAATTTAAACACTAATTTTTGTTTTTTCAGGTGAAAAGTTGAATGATGAAATATATTGATTCAATATTTTGAGGTGTTCATGTTAAAACTAATCATTTAAGCGAAACTGTCCATTACTGGAGATGTGAGCTTAGTTTATACAATGTATTTAAATCAAGTTACCTTGGTGATCCAATACAAGCACAACTGAAACAGCTGCTGTCTGCGTTTTATGTACCAGGAATCACTCCAACATGGACTCTAAATATTTTTATTACATTACAGGAAAATGCATAATAGAAAATAGATATTTCCGTTTGAAAAAAAAAAAAAGCATTCTTATTTTTTGTAAGATGGGGGAAAAAAAAAGATGGAAACCAATTCATTTGGTACTTGATCAATGAGTTGTTACAGTAGAATACTGTAGGATTCTACTGTAACAACTCAGATTTAAATCCGAGTCATAAATAAAACAAGAACTCAATTCAGCAAACAAGCATTTGTGTAGCCAAAACATTTCGCCAAAACATTTCACCAAATGGCCATTAAGGTTAGATTTTTCTAGAATCCCATTCTTGAGTTCTTGGGAGGCAAGTTATAAAAGAGAAGGACCCAGAAGGAAAATAAAAGTGTAGTTTATTTTAGTCAAAACTGTCATTTTGACCAGATTAAATGTTGAAATGGAGAGAATTGCTTCCTGTGTTTAATACAACTCATTCCCTCTGGTTCTTGCTTTAAATTTGAGAAGCTTCTCAAATTTCTGTATTGTTAAATAAATACGCAATTTACATCCAGAAAGGAGGGGAAACATTACACCAGCCTGAGAAATCTGAGAATCTCCCCTTTGCTGTGCTTCATTAGATATTTCCCTTTTCATCAAGGATCATAAAGGAGAAAAAAAAAATCCTCGACAGAATCTCTGGCATAAGATTTTAAAAGATCTTACAGTGTTTGATTCTCTTTTCTATCACAGATAATCACACAGCTTTAAAAAAAAAAAAAAAAAAAAGCGATTCAAGCGATGTGTTCACCTGTCAATATAATCTCTGAGCTGAAGCGTTGAGCGGACTTGCTCCTCACCAGCTTCAACGTGACAAACATCGTCTAAAGTCAGCAAGTAGTTCACGTTTTATCACCCACACAAGAAGTCAAAGAAAGAAAAAAATATCCAGGACATGCAGAGAACAACTTTCACTCACTCAAACTTTTCCTTCACTTCCTCCCACAATTTTTATTTTCTCCCTCCTTTCTCCCAGCTCTCAGTCCGTAAGGCTCGAGTTAAACCAGGCGTCTGCTCAGATGGTCTGGTACCCAGCATGGCTCCTCTTCCTGCCTATTAGATAGGCGACGAGGATGATGAGCACCAGACCAGCCAGTGCTGCTCCAACGATGATGGGGATCAACATCTGGTCCTGGTCCAACTGGCATTCCTCCGCTGCACAGAGCAGGTTTACAAAATAAATAAAGTGCTTTGGATCTCAATTTCTTCAGTTCTGAAAATGGAAATTAAACCCCAACAATACCTGCTGCAAACTGGCTGGCTGTGACTCCAAACGGCTGCACCTGCAGTCTGAATGTGTTGAGAGAGAAAGCTGGGACCACGAGCAGAGTCTGCTCCGTGTTGCACATGTAAGAGCGTCCCAGCGTGCTCCGGAGGTAGTCCAAACTGGTGTTACTGGCTGAGAAAGGAGCTGGGAAGAGAATGCACCAGAAATTTGGCCGAGCAAACGTTGGCATTCGGAGCAAAGACACTCAAAACCAGCGACCTACCAGTCATGTCGGACCAGTTGGCCAACAGATTTATCCCACTCAGATGGTACTGGCTAGTTATTGAGTTCTGCAAACAGGAAAACAGTGCTCACCGTTTGTAATGTTTGCACACGTTACTGGAAATTGTTGAGAGGAAACGCAGACGTTACCATGGAGAAGGTAAAATTGAGCGTGGTGGTTTGTTGTGTTAAAACTAAGCTGGCAGTGGTGCTGCCACACGATCCTGATGTTACCGTCAGATTGGGGTTCACGTTGACCAATTCCTGAACAGTCTGGCAATGGAGAAGAGACAATTTTTTATTTTATTTTTTGAATACCTCATACTATGCTAAATGATAACGATCGAGCTTCATGCCGACCTTATTTTGAGCCTGAGAGACGTAGGAGACGTTGAGCTGCAGGCCCATTTTGGCGAGGAGACAAACGGTACCGCTGCTGTTCGTCACAGAGAACACTCCGGTCGCGGGCGTTCCTGGTGGAGTTGGTGCCGGAGCCACAGTTGTAGTTGGAGTAGGGGGCGCTGTGGTGGTGGTTTGATCTGCCGCGCACACACTTTCTGTGACGAGACACAACAGATGCCTGGTCAGTTTCGATGCAATAATAATATATAAAAAAAAAAAAAAGATTGTTTTAAAAGAACAAAACGTACCTGCTGGGCTGAGGTCATTTCCTGGCATGTACGCCTCCAGCCTCATAGCAGAGAAGGTGACGGCAGCTCCTCCCGCTCTGATGGTGGTGGGGCTCGCACAGCGGTAGGTGGTGTTGATCGGAGCCCAGATCCCGACCGAGGAACTCACCACAGTCACTACGCCTGAAGGACACAAGCATGCAGGCAGTGAATTAGTTAACATATAATGTAACAAAAACTCATTCAGAACATCCACTCCCAAAAAATTTAACCATCAAACTGTGATAGTTATATTCTAATGATCCCTATCTTTGTGTAATTGCTGCAATATTAAGAGCATTTGCGTGAGGTCTGAGTTTTTTCACAATTTGTCACATACCATATTGTCACAACATGACAGCGTATGTAAAAAACAACAAAAAAAAACAACTCTTTTTATAAAAGTTAAATACTGCAGCTTTAAAACTGGTAGTAAACATGAGGCGGGACCACTTTAATGCACGTTCTCACCAGAGCCGTTAGACTGCGGGAACAGCAAAGTGTCGCTCAGGTTGTACTGGAGCGTCAGGTTAGTGACGCTATAAAAACTCCCGTTTTTCGCGAAGCTGAGGCCGAGCGCGTGACCCGATCCGAACACCGCCACCAGCCACGGCGGGCGGCCTGCTGCTCCACACGAGCTGCTTGCTGCGTCGACCGAGGTGGAGTCCGGCAGAGAGGTGGAAACATTACTCTGAGGGGAGAAAACAAGCGAGTTCATAAGGTGACACAGCAGAGCATGTAATGCCGAGAAAAGGAGACGCTTTTCTGATTCTACGCAAGCAGAATATTGAGCACTTGCCGTGCTGTTGAAGGTGGTGTATGTGATGAAGAGCAATGCAGACAGCTCGGCTTTGATGCAGGTAGAGTTCCCTTCCTTCACCTCAAGAGTGACTGCCTGAGTGCAACCTGCAAATGAGGACACAATAAAGGGACTGAAAACAGCTACATAACATGGAGATATTTAAAAAATTGTATAAAATTCAATTAAAAGACTGGGACATGTATACTTAAGTTGTTGTTTTTCATACAAGTATGTTACCAATTTATATAAACCTGAGTTCTGAGTAAGAATGAAGAACTACCACTACTGCTAGGAAATACAAACTCACTCACATTTTTCACAAATTTAAAAAACAATTATTAAGCAATGACTAGCTGTATCTTAGTTATATATTTGGGGGGGATTTAGATTTTTTTTGTTTTGTTTTGTTTTGTTTTTACAAAAGTGGGTCTTTTTTATTGGAGCTCAAAATAGTTTGTTGCAAATATTCCCAATAGTTTACAAGTCATTTATTCTTAGTTACTGGTTCGATAGCAATATTTTTCACAGTTTCTTCATAGTCTTTGCACTTTTGCTGCAAAGATTTCTGAACCTTGTATAAACATAATGTTCTATTTATTTTATTTTTTTACACCACAGAAAAAAAGTTACAAATTTGGCAGGGTCCAATGCGACTCACTGCTGACATCTATCTATAAAAACAAGAATGACAGTTCACACAGACCTGCCACTAGAGGGCGTAAGAAACAGGAAACTGGGGGACAAAGAGGAACAAACTCTAAACCTTTTTGCTTCTTTTCTGTTTAAGATTGTGAAATAGAAATTGTCCTGCTGCGCCGAGATTTTTCCAGAGCTATTTATGCAGACTTTGTACGAAGTAGCAATGTAGAAATTGACACACGTACACAGAAAGCTGTTAATACGTTATTCATAATGTGAAACCTGCCAAATTACTGTTCCCTGGCTGCGGGTGTGCGCAGTCCTGCTTTCAAACATTAACAGTGAACATCCTGAACTTGAATCACCAGCAGTTACCAGACTTGCATATTTAAACATTATCTTTTACAACACAGACTTTATTACAGTCTCCCCAAGAATCTATAAAAAAAGTTAAAACCGAAATTATAAAAAAAAAAAAAAAAAAACTGGAATAAAAATACTTAATTCCTTGCATTGTTTTCTGTTTTCATATACATATTCTGCCTGAGTCATGATGCTATGCAGTTTTATTTATCAGACAGTCAGCTTCTCCTGATTTCTGACAGCTGAAATGACCCAATTGTTGGGAGCAGTCTCGGTTTCAGGCGTCTCTCTACCTCTGCCAGTTGCTGCCTTTTTTTAAAACGTGTCCCTCAGGTCACCTCTGTTCAAAGCGTAAACACGCAGTAGACAGCTTACACAACGCAACAATCCTGTCATGAGGTAAGCTACTGTGTGTACAAAGTATAAAGTATAAAGTTAGGGTTTTAATGTCAGACAGAAAGCTATCCCAAACTGCAGCTTGAGCACACCGGACAATATTGATGCAGGAATTCAACGACTCAGAAGAGAAACTGCAAACAGCCGGTGATTAAAAACTGCTAAGTTTATGTTTAAAGAATGATCATAAATGAAAATATTCAGCACTATTCAAGCTAGTAATGGTCTGCTGTTTTTTCCCCGGGCGTCAGCAGCACTATGTGCCTGTGTGTGTGACAGGACTTCACCAGTTTCTAAACTAACACTGTCTGTGGGCCCCTCCAGAGCTCTGAGCAACACAAAGCCATTATGGCAGTCATGTGAAGCTCTCAGATGAAACAACAATGAGGCTTATCTGTTGGTCCACAACATTCACAATACAAGGACTTTATATCAGTATCAAATACAAAACAAAACAAAACAAAAAAACACAAAGTATGGTGACTTCCTGAAACTACAGTCAGGATTTTCAAAGACAGGGAAAACCTTGGAAGGCTCTGAAATCGAAGATACTGATCCTTTTTTAGGGCAAAGTGTCCTTTAGTAGCTAATATTTATCATAAGGATTTCTAATTTATTTCACCAGTGCTTATTCAGTTAAGTATGTATCATATCTGCATCTCTGTTAATTTATTAGGAAAAAAATATCTAAACTTTTATGAGATTCAATAAATGGTAACATGAGATTATCACTTGAGACACTTCAAATTGAAAGCATATCATTTTAAAAATGAATTGACTAATGGACATATAAATCCATCATTTCAAATTACACATTTGCAAATTCCTGTAATTTACGGAAATTAGACATGTTGGAGGTTTAATTTACTGAACGACTAAATAAACATAACACAAATCGTGCTGTTCATTTATTACGAGAATAAAAACAACGTGAAGTGCGAGACTTATTTATATTTGATCAGCAGTGGTATCAGTTGCTTAATGTTGTGATATCAATCTTAAAGTAGTAATATTTTTATTTCAATTAGTAACAGCCATGCATGTGATGCAGCAGTTTTTCCACACCTGATACTTTTAATCAGTGACGGGCATTTTAAACGTGACTCCAGAAGTTATTTAAAAGGTTTTCAGGACGTGGGGTCCGTGTTGGTGGAAGGCCTTAGGGAAAAATTTTGCAACCTTCACTGGTAGCTGAAGGAGGGGTTCAGCTTCCTCGGAATCTGGGGTCTCAACTCCAGAACAGCGTCACAACTGTGACGTCGTTCAGGCTAACAGTAGTAGCATTTAGCACAGCTTTTAACAGCAAAACACTCACCTAAAATCGCCAGACAGGCGATGAAAAGCGGGGCTAAGCAGTCCAGGACTTTCATCTTAGGTGTCGAGCCCATGCACAGGTTTCCTCCTTCGTCAAAAAGATGGAGAATTGCCGCCGGGGTGGATGATTCTCCACTGCAGGCGCAGGTGGGTCAGCTGCTGCTCCTGCACTTGTTTTCGCGGACCGTTAGCTGTGAAAGTGAAGCAACGGCAAGTGGTGATGCTGCCGCTCCGGTTGTTTATCCGCTGGCCGAAGATGGAGAGCACGGGGATGTTAAGTATCTGTAAATCAGCTCCTGCAGACGGAAAAGCGTCAAAAATCGTGGCTAAATATGTGTGATTAAACTGCGTCTTTCATGAGAACTGGCAGCGTTCAGGGCGACCCAGTCACGTGAGATCACCCATCCCTCCCCTGCTTCTTCTTCGTCTGCTGCTGAGCTGAGCTTATCAGGGCTCCCCCAAAAAATATAATAAAAAATAAAAATAAAAACACAAAATAGTGCGTTGTTGATGTTGAGAAGTAAAACAGAAATAGCAGAAAAGACTAACTATGACTTAGAATATAGTACAATAGCTGACCCCTATTGAGAAAAATGAATAGAATTACTAAGAATAATACTTCTTAGTATTAAGGTTACGTAATTTGAGCAAGACAAGGAGGGGTTGATGGTGTCGGCATGCCTTATGTTTCTTTCTTCCTGTTTATTATCGCAACACAATCAGAAGAGCGTTATAAAAAGGTGATAGAAGTGTCTCATGCTTAGTTTTGTGCTGCAAGTGGCAGGGGGTCTGCACGGCCTGCGCTTTGCAAGCTGCAATGTACATAACTTGTGGTCAGTCAGCTGACGCCCTCATCAATTCACGAGGCTGTGCAAAAGCCCAAAGGGAACACAGAGGCTGCTTTAATGCTACTCTCCACCACTTAGCAGCTGCCTGGTACATT
This sequence comes from Poecilia formosa, assembly GCF_000485575.1. Lineage (NCBI taxonomy): Eukaryota > Metazoa > Chordata > Actinopteri > Cyprinodontiformes > Poeciliidae > Poecilia > Poecilia formosa. The sequence goes on from NW_006799999.1 coordinate 1,682,702, forward strand.
CTTACTGCATAGTTGAGTTTGTTTTAACTTTACACAGATTCCCAGGGATTACACTATGATTTTAGGCAACAGACTTTCGTGATCACTTCAACGGAACCATAAGAACTGATTTAAAAACACTTTGTTTTCAACTTCACTTCAGTGAGCTTGTAAAGTGAAATTCACAAGTTCAATTGGTAAAACTAACTTGGGTAATAAATGTTTTTTTCTGACTTTGAAAATTTGGTTGTCGCTCAAACTCAGATGTATCAAAACCTACCTAAAGATGTTGGGGGAAGAGAGTGAACCTAGACAATTTGCATCACAGTTATGATGTGCAATACTTTATGAATCAGGCAGATTTTCAGTTCTTGACTGGATTAACCAAAGAAATTTTACCCAAAGAGGAAGTTTTAAACCATTGGTTCCAACAGTGAAAGAAAGTGCCACAGTCATGTTAGACTATTATAAGAAAATACTCCTATCAGACACGAGACATTATTTAAACTCAATCATTAAATACTCATTTATTCAAATTCACTTTTTGCACTCACAGTCCGATCTAGAAAAACATCAGCATCAGCACGTGACATTGGACATTTTGGTCAAACATAAAAGAAACTGAAAAGAAAAATACACAAATGGCTGGCCTGCATCTCATTTAGCTTTTGTGTAAAACACAATGAGCACCAACCACGTCGGCCAACGCTTTGCTCAAGACTCGGTTTCACGCAGGCAGCCGCTTCTCTAACCAGTCAAGCATCCAAGCCAGTCAGGTTGACACTCAGTAGTTAGCACAACCAATTAAAGGGAGAACACCTCAAGAAAAGAAGAAGAAATAAAAATCACAAAACTCGTGACAAACAAGCTGCAAAATACAAAGAGTGATTTATAACATGGTGTAAGAAGGAAAACCCAATCTCTCAAAAAAAACCAAAAAAAACAACAAAGAAAGTGCTAGTTATTTTGAGTTGAATTTTGCACTAGCAGATTTGTTAGTCATAACCAACCATCAACAACCCAGTCCACGTATGCAGCCCAGTCTCGGAGTCCCATGAAGGATATTGCAGAATGGGGAACAGCGCAGCCAAGTCTCTTGTCTCTCTGGAGCTCTGCGTCCAGGATTGTGAATGTGAAGGACAAGATGGGCACCAGAGGAGAGTCGGGTGACTGAGGGGCTGTAAATCCTGTGCGGTTGGGCCAGCTGTGCGTTCGCTGTGGGAAACAGCACTGCAGCTACATCAGCGTTCCTTCAGGCGACATAGTGATACTGGTTGGGAATCTCCTTGTCACGCTCCATGTAGTCTCTGTCTATGAGCGACTCGATCCGCTTCTTCAGGTCTCCCGGCTGCACAGAGGTCAGCAAAAATAGCAAAAAAAACAAAAAAAAAAAACAATGAGATTTGGGAGTAAATGTAGGAATGAATGAAACTGAAGACAAGTGGTTTTATAGGTCACCTTGACAGGAAACTTGAGCTGGTTGTAGAGCTCTGACACCAGCAGGTTATGACTCAGGGTTTTCCTCATCTTCATAATGCGCACAACAGCTGCATCGATCTGATACTGCCTGTCCTGAAAGACGCGCTCTGTGGTGCTCACCTGCTCCTCGACCTGCAGGAAATATGACAAGTTAAAAAAAATAAATAAATAAATAACAGACTCCTCTGTTTAGAAAGGAATATATTAGTTGAAAGCTTGTGGTAAGTTAACACCAAATAAAATGCATTTAAAAAAAAAAAAGAGGAAGTATTGAATTTACAAGTACAGAAAACAGAAATATACCGTTTCCTTCATTTGAATCTGGTTGATCTTGATGCGGAACAGTTTGTGTTTAAAGTCATTGTTAAAATTGAAGCGATCTCCATCTTCCACGTCTTTCCCCCGGGGGTTCTTGTTGAGGACGCGCGCTTTCCCACAGGCCAGGGACTGCAGTGTTCGCCTGAGCTCTCCCTCCTCTGCGCAACACAACAAACAAACAACAGTTAAAGCCACAGACGGCTCTCCCGCATCTCTGTGGCCGCTGCATATTTTAAGACGTGCATAACCTATTCCGGTAGCAGCACGGATCTCCTCCATGCTGAATTCCTCCCCTTCGTTGAACATGAGCAGCACCAGAGTTTGGAACAGGGAAACCTGCAGCTCCTTCTTGCCCTGCAGGACAAAACAGTTTCTGTAAAAGCAGGTCAAGTGATTGCCCATCTCAGAGCTCTGGTGATACGCATCAAGCTCTCACCTCTTTAAATTCTGCCTTTAGTACAGCATGGCCCAGTGTGGGCTGCCACTGCAGCTTCCTTCCACTGTGCTTCCCAAGGTAGAACAGCTTGAACACTTCCTGGAGTTTCACCATCTATCAAGAAGTTACAGCGGCAGCATGTGATTGGCTGGCCACGTTAAAGCCATGTGTTCTTGTCATTCTTGCAGCACAGCCACTCTTACCTCTGATGGGAGGTGAACCTCCATCGGTGTGTATGAAGGCCAGTAGCCCATGGTGAGGATGTTCACAGTGAGTTCTATGTTGCTTGGCTCACTCTGGTTCTGCATATACTGAATTGCAAAAGTTAAAGCACATAAATGTGTCATTAGCACTGCAGTGCGTTTAAGTCCATGTGCTGGGATGTCTCTGGTACCTGTTTGAACTGGATCATGATGTCTTTAGACAGCTCCATGTCCTTAAACATCCCCTCAAGCTTACTGGTGAAGGCTGCGCCACATTCTGCAAACGCACAAATATCACAGCTGACATGTTCCCATGCTCTACAAACACACACAGACTTCTTTGGGATTTAGTAGCTCAATTTATAATTTTGGCTTAATAAAACTGATAATTAAAACCTAACTTTTCTATTAAATTCTATACACAGTACCTTACAAAAATATTCATATACATTGTGTTTTTTTTTCCACAACTTGAATGACTTTTATATTGTATTTTTTGCAAATTGATTCAAGTTAAGCTCAGTTAATTATTCAAATAGTTTCTATCTAAGGAAACCCATATGTATTATCTTAGCTGCAAATCTTTTTGGGTATGCTTTTACTGGTTTTGCAAATATTAACACCAATATCCTTACCCTTCTTTGCAAAAACACTTCAATCAGAATATTTAGAGAACATCTTTGAACATCAGTTTGTAAGTCCTACAACATTGTAGATCTGAGGAACTTCATAGTTGCTTCTGTGTTTTTATGCTCTCTTTACCCAGCCTGTTGGTTTAGGTCAACAGACTTCCTATTTGTAAAGAAATATATTTAGTTTTTCCTTTTTTCCCCCCTCAATGCACAGATTTTTATTGCTATGCATTACAATAAAAATCTGCTGAATTGTGTGGCTGTAAAGTGAAAAGTTCAGGAGTTATGAACATTTTTATATTGCACTATATACCCAGAAAAGTATTCTATAATAATTTACTAAGTTAAAAAACAAGAAACTCACCATGTTTGAGTTTGGACAGCATGGACTTTTCAGCATCAACAGAGGCACTCTTACCAACCAGCAGACGCTTGGCCAAATCTTTCTTGTAAAAAGCCTCAAACACGTCTTTTCCTGCATGGACGAAGGCAGTCTTTGTTACTTTAGAACAGGTCTGACAATCACAGCGAAGCACGATTGTCCGTTCCGGAAGAGGTTCGTCCCTCATCCGTGTAGAGGTGTAACAGACCGTGAATGAAGCGGAAAATTATCATGATCTTGTCCAGGATTCTCTCCAGTTCCTCCTCTGTCGCCTCCTTGTTTCCAGCTCTTAACTTGGAGTCCACGTATTTAGCTGACGGGGAAGCAATAACCAGAAAACATGTATTCGTAGGCTGGAACTAATAAAGCACCAAAGCTAAACGAAAGTTAATGGGGCTAAAAAATTATTGTGAACGACTGTTATTCGCTTGACCTACCAATGAGTTCAGCAGGCTTGTTGGGCCTCTTGTTGATGAAGGTTTCGAAGGCCTCCTTCATGGCGTTGATGAACGCCTCATTGCGTGCAAAGCAGCTCTGCACAACATTGTCCATCTTGTCCTTGAAGTCCAAAAGATCCTGAACCATGTCCTTGTCCTTCTCTGGTGTGCAAACGATCTCCCCACCGAATGACTGCAACCAGAAGGTTTATTAAGGCTTTTCTGAGAAGTGACAAGACTAAAACATACATCTCTAATATGTCATATATGTGTTTAACATATTTACCTTGATATAGTCCCTCCAAAACTGCAGCAGCGTGGGCAGTCCTGCTTTTACCTTGCTGAAGAGCTGGTAGAGGAGGGCCAGCTCAGTGACACGGTTCTCATCAAGGAGATTGCTCAGACCTAACATAAAATGAACAACTAATTTTAAAGTCACAGCTAAAACTGTTACATCTACTAAAACAAAAGCTGTTCACTTCCAAAAAAAAAAAAAATCACTAAATACATTACATTGATATTTCACATGAGCATTATACTTTGGAAAAACTTAATTCTTTTCACTAAATAGGAGAAAAAAACAGTAACGTTATATGGGACTACGCCACGGCTCGAAAGAATGTGATTATATTCATTATGAGGAATTTAAATAAATTAAACAGACGCACCTTTTTGTAGAACTGCGTTCATATGCTCTCCTAAAAGTTGTTTCTCGACACAGCAGATAAGGGGCTTCCTGTGAAATGATGAAAAGCAAAAAAAATACGAATAAATAAAAAAAATTTGACAAAAACTGAGAATTTGAATAAGAAAAATACAATATATAAATGTAAAATACTTCAGTTATTTGGTTTAGAAGATCTTCCAGTTTATAGATCACACAGTTTTCACACACGGTTCAAAATATTTTATAAAATAAGCTTATAGGGATTTAATATTATATGTTTTAATTAAGTTTTACCAACATCAGCTCTTGCTCCCTTTTGTTTTGTAATGCTATGTTTTATAGTTTCACTCAAAAATTAACTTCTGTTAAACCGGAGGCCCTTGGACCTTATCGCAGCAGAAAATCCGTCTGAAGTTTAAACCTGTTAACAGCCAGAAGCGAGGGAACTTGCAGACATAGTTTTGTTTTTACCTCTTGGTTGAAAGTAGATCATTTCTTAGCCTAATGTGGAGACATGAGTGATACCAGCTCTACCAGAACTCACTCAATCTACAACTCTATCAGTAGTAGAAAAAAATGTTTTCACAGTTACACCAATCAGGTTTACATGACTGTATCATTTTGTGCATGGGTTCAACCTATTTAAGAAAGGAAATCTTAAATAAACTGAAACAAACTTTGGGAATTCTATCATTTGTTTTCAGCCTGAGTGTCTCCTAAGGGCGAACAGAGATAGATGACTCAACAACAACAACAACATTCTGAATCTTACTGAGTGCTCTGGTCGAGGTAGCTCACAATTCGATCATTCTCCTCTTCTAAACGGCGAGCTACGTGGTGCAGGTATTCAGGCACCTAAACACAAAGACAGCATAGATTAAGACACCGATGATGCACTTGACCTCATAACCCCAGGATCTATTAGGAGTGCCTCTCACGTCTCTCTCCTGCATCAGCCGCTGTCCTTCAGCTGCATAGAGACGATTTGTTTCAGTCAAAAATCTCTCCTCAAAGGAGTCTTTGTAAACCTTTGAGCAAAAGAAAAGTAAAACACAGTCTTTATTTGTAGAAAAAAAAACGACCCCCGCAGCCTGCTGCCCCGTTACCGTCGGATACCTGCAGGTCTGACAGCATGCCCAGCAGGCTCCGCAGCAGACTGCGATCGACGGTCTCTCCGTTTCGCTCCAGTTCTATCTGCTCCAAAATGCCTTCCACCGTTCGCTTCTGGACCGCACTGTCGCTCACGATGTGTGTGCGGAACAGCTCCAGCCCGGTGTCCCTGCGGCGTACAAGCCAGCATCAGCTTCCTGAACGCATCACTGGAAACACAACCGAGCCGACGGAACCTCACCAGATGGAGGGCAGCAGAGAGTTCTGAAGCACATATGTTCGATCCAGGAAGAGAAAGATGCTTCGGATCATTATCTGGAAAGAGGGGAATCGTTATCTCGTCACCGACTAAGTGAACACCCTTGAACACTTCTGAGTTATAGGATTGAAGGTCAACTCTTACAGTTTGCCTGCAGTGGTCCTGCCAGCAGCGATTCATTCGCTTCAGGAAGGACAGGTTGTCCATCGACTCTGTGAGCTCCAGGTTAAGGGTAAAACCACAAACAAGCACCGTCACAACAACAACTTCTAATTTCACTGGGGAAAATGTCACTCATAAAGCTTTTAGCTCTTAACGCCAAAATGATTTTGAAAACAGCAACTAAACAAAATGAGAAAGTTTTGACTGTTAAAGCTACAAATTTATCAGCACAGTCGGCCAGCCAAATATTCCAACTGATGATCAATCGCCAAAGCGTCTCACCGGCTGTCGGGCTTCGTAAAGGTTTCTCCCGGTTTGGCTGACGAGGTTGTGGACAAATAAAAAGGATATTCTCTGAACTGATGGATCTGTGCCCGCACGTGGTCCTCGCAAACCTGCCGCAGCTGCTTGTACAGCGTGGGGGAGACTTTGTACGAACACAGGTTCTCCACGGCCTTTTAGGCGTTCCAGCGAAACGTTTGGCAAGAGTCGCAGGAAAAAGACGAGAAACACGTGAGAAAGTGAAGTCTTCAGACACGACTTGAGCCTTCTCCAAAGGAGACGTACTTAAGCAACTTGAATATTTATGCAAAACCGATTTCTAGAGACAGAACCTGAGACAAATTTTTCAGACCTGAGCTTGATGTTTAAGTACACCGACCTGATAGAGCTCTTCCAGGTTGTACTTGATGGAGGTGCTGTTCTGAATGGCACCCACCGCATCTCGAAGCTTCAGCCACGTGTCTTCTGTGTAGTTCTCTGCTAGTTTTGGCCTATCTGTTGAAACACAACAATAGACAGGATCAAACAAATTACTGATATGATTAACAAAAACAGGAGAAAAAAAAAAAAACTTTTCTCTACCAGTCAAAGGTGAGGTGACGACTATTCGTTCATTTAATGCCCCCAAACATTTAACTGCACTTTTTAAAAACATCCACTTCGACGTTTTAGTTCTCTGATATATTACTAAGCTTTTATGTCTTAATGTTTCCACAGAAACCTAAAACCTTTATAATGTATTTATTAAAGACCCACGTCAATTTTTATTGCTTTTTGATTTCAAAAGAACAACATTTTCCTACTGGCCGGGACTTTTTTTTGAACGGCTGACAAACTGCAGGTAGAGTATTTTCTACAAACAAAACCAACATGGTGGAAATTCCAAAAAGTGTTTTTGGTTCAAATTGTTTTTATTTTTTTTTTTGTTTTTTTTTTGAGAACTTTTTGTTTTTGATATTTTAACAATTCTTATATTTTTTTTCTACTTTTTGCAAAATCTGCATATTTTTTCTTCTGCATTTGTAAAATGCAAATTTACAGATTTCAAGTTTAACGAGAAATTCAATTCTTTAAACACATGGATATATTCTGCTGCTGAAACATAAAAAAAACAACAAAAAAAACATGAGCAGGTCTGAGATTCCCACAATAACCCAAAGTAAAACTTTTTGTGGCATGTTTAAAAAAAAAAAAATTATAACTGTGAATAAATTCTCTAAAGCTGTAAAGAAGGCTTTTCCTTCTTTTAGATAGCTGAAAGGTAGTGTGCAGAAACGAGTGGGGGAGGGGCAGACTACTCTATTCCTACAGCAGCCAGAAAAAAATCTCTGATTACGCTGGCACTTTCTCAGTCTTCTCAATAAAAGGACTTTAAACCGTAGCTACAATAGGACTGAAAATATCAAATGTTTCAAAACCTTGTTACCTTGATGCTGAGTTTGAACTGAATATTGTAGTACACACCACATCAAGGGTTTATTGGAGTAAACATTTAACCAGAGAAGTAGCCTACATTAATAACACCATAAGTTGCAAAGTTGTGATTTCATTCAGCTGAGATCCATAAATAGACAAATACACTTTTTGGTGAGCCTGCTTTACCAAGATAAGAGGAATTCTACATGGAAAGTGATAATCTCAGGAGGAAATAACACAACTAATTGCTTAAAAATATGAAGCATGTAAGACAAAATAAAATCACTCCATATCTCCACTCTTTCAAATGAAAGCGTGAGCAAGTTGGTTGGTTTTAAAACAGCAGGCTTTAGGAGCAAATTATTTTTTAAATAAAACAACAAAGAAAAAAAACTGTTACACACAATCTTCTGTAGTATGACTTGAGACCTCCACCCTCCACTGTTGCTGATGCTGTGGGGGTAAAAAGCACTACAGTGACAGTACCTTTGAAGTTTTTGATCACTAATTTCTTTGAGGCGCCAGTTTTGCCTGAAGTCCTGGCCATCCCGTTGGTGCTGTGCTCGGTCAGAGCCGAGAAGCTGGCCCTCTTGTCCTGTCGGGTGTCCTCTGCCATTATCAGATTAGCGCTTTGGCTTACCGCTGTGTGCTTCAAAGTGTTTTTGCTAAGTTACTGCTGGATTGTCCTGTTGCCTGTTTTGTTCGCTTTCAGCAATGCAGTCCCTTCGTTGAACTAGATTGTCTCTGGATGGCACCACAGGAAGTCTATTTAAAGTACATGATGTTGCAAAAACTTGAAAAACACAACGCTAGGTGAGCATAAAAAATAAACTAGAGACAGCTAAGTAAACACATAGCTAGCTAACGGAGTGTTATCTAAAACTGCAGCACACTTTTCGTCCCATTCGCCACTTTTCTTTTTAGCTTTGTAGGCTAGTCCATGTCAGTGCGGACTACATACGGATTTTAACCAGCTCAGTTAATGTGTTGGGCAAAAGAAAAGAGGAGCTCCAACGCGACTTAGTTAGCGTTGACATGTTCGACTCATGTTGTTGGTAGCTGTCTTTACCATTTAGCTAGCTAGCATAACAAAATGGCTTTTCTCAGACGGGCTCCCTTCGACAGGTGCGTTCATGAGTGGCTCGGATTTTCACCTGTAATAAGTCTTGTCTGTACTTTGACTGTAGATTCCTGTAGATTCTAAACTTTTTATTCTACTTACATATATGTATCAACTCAACATTTTCAGCCTCTCAAGAACTAAGGTGAAATAACAATCACTTTAGTTCTTATTATTGTTACATGAGACTAAAAACCAGTCCCCAACTGAGATTGTATGACATATGTATTTTCTTTTGAATTGTGTTTATTATAACTTTAAACGTACTTATAAACTATATGTATTATATTAACAGTGGTAAGGAAGTATAGATATGACGTACTTAGAACCACTTGCTTCATTGACACTGCAAGTAGAGCTTTATTTAAAAAAAGTGTTAACAAAATCAACTTGATCAAATGTTAATTGTCTCCAAGTTTGTTTTTTTTTTATTTCTTTCGTTTTTTTAAAATCCTCCCGACCCCACTAGGGACAAGGCTGTACAGAAAATGGATGGATGGATGGAATTGCCACTGTAATGTGTTGATTATTAGTCTTTGCAGATTTCCTCCCCGCCCGGATGGTCTTGAACGCACCTGCGTTCCACCTGCAGTCAGCGGAGGTTCAGATGGGAGGCTGTTTTACTTTGGATCGGAAGGACCCGAGCAGTAAAAACGAAAAATTTCCTCAGTGTGGCTCGGTGCCTTCTTGGACACCATGGCTAGATTGATGTGTATTTTTACAAACAACCCATGACGGCTGCCTCCAGAGCATTAGGGCTCGCCTTTTGGTGCTGATTCGGCCTGTCTGCAGCGGTAGGTATCGTAGCTGCTAACACCGACAACTCCACCACAAACTCGGCAGGGAGTTGGTCCGCCGAGCATCAGATCAAGAGATGAGTGATCGACTGGATTCATGGCTTTTTATTTATTTATTTTTCTATTTTTGAAGCAGACACGCACATGAAACAGCAAACCAGCTCAGCTGATTTGAACCCACACTGAAAATCTCCCATTTCAGTCACATAATTGGAAATCCAATAACTATAAGAAATATTGTTAGCTTTAGCCTGGCTAGAACGGTGTAAGCTAATGGCAGCTTCACCAGTAAGATTCCCACGGATTTTTAAGAAAGCGAGAACCCATTTCAATCTTCATTGAATGGTGTCAACATGTAAACACAATACCCTGTTTTCTGACAGTTGGGTTTTACCTCGGAGGGAACTTTTCCTGCCGTTTTTGGGCGCTTGGTTTGGGAAGCTAACAGGGAGCTAAAGCCAATCCTGAAGCAAGAAAGAGAAAGTCTCCAATTCCTTCCCTCTTTCTTTTCTCGAATACTTGTATACGTGCTTAAGAATCCGTATATGCCTATATATGTTGCAAATGTCTTTATATTAATGATTTTAACGGCCAGGAAGTACAGAGTCACGTGCTTCATGTACAGCTGTGTTGAAATCTGCAGTCATCGCCATGTGATACAGTTATATGGAAAACCGTTTCAGGAAGTATTGATCACTAGCATTGCCTTCTGGGAAGATTAAAAACATTAACTTGACTTTATTTTAATTGCGATCAGATTGCATTAAACAATCTCAATAAACGCAACTTGACCCTCAGGGAACATTTCGTTGTTCTCCTATAAAGATATTCTAAAAGTAATGACAGCCAAAATGTAAACAGAAATAAAGGCTGTAAAGGCTACAACTAGGGGTGGGAAATCGTTGTTTATCGTTATTGTAAAATTCTTCTAGTCGTCATAAGATGTTTGAGTTGTTGTGACAGCTTTACTTGATGATGTTTGCAGAACTCCTCTTCGTCCCTCCAAAAAATATTTCCAAGCTTAGGTCTACGCGAGCAGCAACAAACAGCACAATCTTTCAAAATATGATTAAATTTGCTTGTTGTTTGCTGCTTAGCAATAGAACTGCATTACCTATGTACTAATGGGTCCTAACATTGTCTATAAATAGTTTTTTTCCGGTCCATGTGTTTGTGGGCTTTGGCAGCAGGAAGGTGCAGTCCCCCTATGAAGTCTGTTGCTAAAAAAGACTGCAGTGGTTTCTTTTTATGACTTCCTATCATCACTTTTTTTTTAATCTTCAACAAACTAAATACCACAAGATATTAGGATAAACTCCATTTTGACTTCAAAAGTCTATAAAGCCTATTTGTAGCTCTAATGGATAATTATTAATATTACACAAGATTAGTAAGCTTGTCCCCATTTATACTTCAAAGCATATGTTCCCATCCTTTATTGGATTTTTATTAAACACAAAAAGCACATCGAAGGACCCTCTCTTGATTTAGACAGTGGGGGAAATTTTGCAAATCGTATATAATGAACCAGGGTTGAGTACTTCACCTGCCTGATGACCATTCAGAGCTGATTTATTTATTTATTTTTTTTAACCTTTAGGCTAAATCCTAACAAATGAATATGCATATTTTTATTGTAAATCCCTTGCAGCGCTTAATACAGTGGATTAAATTGTAGAGAGTTTAAATTAATCGGGGCTTGCACACAGTTGAGGGCGTACTTAATTTTTTACGGCGCTGAGTGGATCGCGATGCTTCCACAAAATTAGACAAACAAAAATAAAGGTCTGAACTGACCTTTTGTACATTTCCAGGGTTAGAACGTCTTTCTTAGAGAAATTATCCTGTGAAATACTCAACCCTTTTCTTATGGCTAGGTTCATGTTAAAAGGGTCCGAGCTGCCTGACGGTGGTAACATTTATTTTCATTAAATCAACTACTTCCTCTCTCCGTCTGTCTTCGTGCGGTTTTACTGACGCCTGTCTTCTGCTGTTTAGCCTAGATGCCTTGGCTGAGATGAGCGTGAAGGCTTTTGAGCTTGTTCCCGCCGTGGAGCGCGACCTCCTCATGGGCGACAAGGCTCGCATCAACATTGAGTGCATCGAATGCTGCGGGAAACACTTGTATGTGGGCACCAACGACTGCTTCATCCACCACTTCCTCCTGGACGAGGTCGCTTCCTCCAAAGGCAAGCTGAGCTACTCGACCCAGAAGCTGCTGCACAAATACCTCGGCCTCAAGAAGCCCGTCGCCGAGCTGCGTGCCGCCTCCGCTCTGGAGCGTCTCATAGTGCTTTGCGATGGAATGGTGTTCCTCGTCGACATGGTGACTCTGGAGTCGGTTCCCTCGGCAGCTGGCGGCGGGGCCAAAATCCGAGGCGTGACCGCGTTCTGCGTCAACGAGAACCCCGTCAACGGGGACCCGTTCTGCGTGGAGATGGGCGTGCTGTCGTCCAAGAGGCGGACGGTTCAGGTTTACATGGTCTACGAGGACAGAGTGCAGTTGGTCAAGGAGGTGAATACTCCGGAGCAGCCGTGCGCCGTCAGCATCGATGGGTACTTCCTGTGCTTGGCCCTCACGACGCAGTACGTGATCCTTAACTACAACACAGGAGCTTCGCAGGAGCTCTTCCCTTACAACAGCGAGGAGAGGAGGCCCATTGTGAAGAGGATCAGCCGGGAGGAGTTCCTCCTCGCTGCTCCCGGCGGCCTCGGTGAGTTTATCGACGGTGGCTTGAAAAGTTGGGTTGTTCTGCCGAGAGCAAAAGCTGCGCTCCATATCCACCTACAAGAATCGGCTTTGCACCTTGTACTGAAGCAAATTTTTCCTCTTGTTTTAGGTTGTAGAGTTAGTTTTGCTTAGACAGTCTTGTTTCTGTTCCCAGAAACAAAAGTCTATTACATGCTGAAAGTTACAATATTTGTTACATAGTCAGTGAAGAGTCCAGCTTTCCCAGTCTTTCTAAAGTTTGAAAGGTTTTAACTCTACCTTGTTGTGTTCAGTGAAAGTTTTTTTTTGTTTTTTTTCTCCTCCCTCTTCATCCCGCCTCCATTTTTTTTTTTTTTTCTCCTCCCTCTTCATCCCGCCTCCAGGGATGTTCGCCAACTCAGAGGGAGCGTCTCAGCGGGCTCCCGTTAACTGGTCAGAGAGCGTGATTGCCGCCGCTGTGTGTTTTCCGTACGTGGTGGCTTTGGACGAGAACTTCGTCACCATCCACAGCATGTTGGACCAACAACTGAAACAGACTCTTTCCTTCAGGGACGGACGCCTTCTGCAAGATTTTGAAGGTGTGCTCGCAGCCTCTGGGTTTCACATGCCATCAAAAATGTTTAAGTGGTTAAAATATAGAGATGATCTTTTTTTACAGCCACTCAAATTACTGTCTTCTTAGCTGTAGTGTTTCTGTTTAGTTTGTTAGTTTCATTGTCTTTCGCTTACGTTAAGCTTCAGAAAGTCTAAAAACTGCAATTCCACAGGTTGGAAAACCTTTGCAAGGCTCTATATATATAAAAAAGATCCTAATATAAACTTTTCTTGTTTGCCAAATGTTGATTATAAAATAATAACAAAACTGATCTCGTTTTAGAGCTGAACACCCTTTAATAGTTGCTTTGCATAGCGGTGGATTAAAGGGAGGATGAGTCGACTGGCTCTCCTTAAAACAAACACACGCGCAGTCACAGTCTGAGTGTGTGAGGGTTGTTTGTGTTTTAGGTAAAGTCATGCTGGCTTCCACTAAGTCTGTTTACGTCCTGGTTCCACTGCCACTGGAGAGACAGATACAAGACTTACTGGCTGGCCACAGAGTGGAGGAAGCGCTGGTCTTAACCGAGGGAGCTCAGAGAAATATTCCCAAAGACAAGTTCCAGGTAAGCATCAGCAGGTCGTTTCAATGGAAAGACCAAATACGAGGCCTAAAAGAACTACTGATGCCAGGCTGATGGTCTCTGTATGCCTTAGGGTACAAATGTGCCCAAAGAGAAATGGAAACTTTTAATCAACTCATGGTGCTATAATTATAGGACACACACCAAATCCTGTTTGCACAGAAGGTAAAAAAAAAAAAAAACGATCTTCAGTTTGTCTGGATTTAATAAAGCAAAATGTAAATAAACAAGCATCTTAAACGTTTGTTTTCTATATACACCAGCGGTGTGGACTTGAGTCATGAGACTTGAAGCAGAGTCGAACCCGAGTCAAAATGTGGGGCTTTCTTTGCCTCTTTAAAAAAAAAAAAAAGTATATATATATATGTTTAGTCTTCAGAAATTTTAATGTACAGTAGTGAAACTTTTCTGCTATTAATTTAGACTTTTAGCCCTGTGCAGGTCTAAAAGTGTGTTTGAGGGGTTTAGGACAATTTCTTTAGTTTCCAAGTTTCCATACACACATTTTTAAGGGGTTAGTGAAAATGCAGAATTTAATTTACTTTCACAAATGAAAAGGCAATCAAAATAAACATTTCTGGATGTAACATCTGGGCTAAAATGACTGACAGAGGCAGCATGATTTCTTTTTGACATTTGAACGTACATAGAGAATGAGTCCAAGCTCTTATTGTGATTAATGCCAGTTAATCTTAATAGTTAATTCCAGCTACGTGACTAAGTTACTTTCCTTTGCTTGGTAATTAAATCTCGCAGAATAGAAAGACGTTTTAAAATCTTGGGATGAGGTTGCTTTCTTTTTTTCTTTTGATATTTTGAAACTTTTTCTGTTGAACTGAACAGCAAGAGGAGATTACTGATAGATATTTACTTAAGAATTTAGATATTTTAAGTCATCGCTCTGTTATAAAATTACATATTTGATCAATTACTTTGCTTAGGATGGAAAAATGTCATGTTGTACTTGGCGCACTTTTTAATTTCTGTAGTGACATTTTTCTTTCCATTGTTGCCACTTTCTTCAGATTTTGCACAGAAGAATCCTTCAGCAGGCAGGGTTCATAAAGTTTGGCCAGCTTCAGTTCCTGGAGGCTAAAGAACACTTTAGGTAACAGCTGGAGTTCCTTTTTCTTGACGTCTCAACCCTTCCACGAGAACCATCCGATTCTTGTGAATTTTTCTTCCCTTGTGCATCTCGTGCGCTTCGATTTCATCATTGCTGTAAAGGTTTACGTAAAGCGACAGCTTCATCTCATTAAGGCTACTCCTGTAATTGATGACATTATTTTTTCTTTTTCATATTTCAAAAACCGTTGGAGATTTTAATAATTACCATTTTCAATAATTTGATAAAAAAATGCAATGTTTTCCGAAATAAGTTGCTTATATCCTTTTCTATGTCTTTGTCTTTCTATTGACACCTCCAAAAAGGAGCTTCATGTAATTTGATAAATGTGTCGGTCTTGTATGACAAATATTAGTCTTTTTTATTTTTATTTTTTTGTCTTTTGATACGTCATATGAAATATCTTGAATTGTTCCAGGAAGGGTGAGCTGGATGTGCGGGAGCTCATCTCTCTCTACCCCCTGCTGCTACCGGCTTCCTCCTCGTTCATGCGCTGCCACCCTCCTCTTCACGAGTTCGCGGATCTCAACCACCTGGCACAAGGCGACCAGGAGAAAGTGCTGCGATGCAAGAAATTCCTCATCAGCTATCTGGGAGAGGTAACCCGGATTGAAATAGCCTCGTAGTCTAGCAGCGCGTCGCGCGGTTGTGCGGCTTTATGTTGCGTTTTTTTCCCCCCTCCTTCCGTTCAGGTTCGCAGCACCGACGTGGTGAACGGCTGCAGAGACGACGTGGACACGGCTCTGCTGAAGCTCTACGCCGAGCAGGATCACGACAGCCTGCTGGACCTGCTGGCCTCGGACAATTCCTGCGTGCTCACAGACAGCGTTCCGTGGCTGGAGAAGTATCACAAGTGCGTATGCTGCTGCGATTGTTCGTCTGGTTTAAAGTAGGGGCTGCAGCGAGTAATCGTGACGAGTCGATTGCTGGAGTTAATCGTCTGCTAGTTAAGTAATCGATTAGCCGATAGCTAAAGGGTGCAGACTCAAAAAAAGGCTGAAAGTACAACACAGTCAGAACAGTAATTAAGTCAAAACTGTACAGAAATATATGCGTTTTGCATTTAAGATAAAAAAAAAAACTGTAAATAT
Source organism: Poecilia formosa (assembly GCF_000485575.1). Lineage (NCBI taxonomy): Eukaryota > Metazoa > Chordata > Actinopteri > Cyprinodontiformes > Poeciliidae > Poecilia > Poecilia formosa. The sequence continues at coordinate 1,698,486 of NW_006799999.1, forward strand.
GTTCTACTCGGAACTCCTATAGTGGCTTTAACTGGTTAATCCAAACATGAATCATCAGATTAGCCGGTCATTGTATTGATGGTAAGTCAAACAGAAAGGGGCTGAGCTTTTCACATGTTGGTGTTTGAAGTATTTTTTTTATTATTTTTTTTAGCTGTAGATGATCAGGAGTACACTAAAGAAACCTGTACTACTTTCTTATTTAGAAAAGTGAACAGAATTATTTGTTTATTTTTTGTCTTTTAATGTATTTCTAATATTGTCCAAAATGAGACAAAGGGGTTAAATTAAATATCTACAGAATGTGCCTTTTTTTTTTTTAGATCAAATTAATCCATAGAAAAATCAATTACTAAAATAATAATTAGTCGCAGCCTGAGTTAAAAGATATAATTTTAGTTGACATTGTGTCGGGGAGTTTTAACACGAACTGGAAAAAAAACATTTCTGACGGTGATTTGGTCATGAGTGTGTGTTGGAACCCTGCCGCATGGAAAATGCAGATTCCTTATTAAAATGTCCATTTCTTTACAGCGGATCAAGACCCAAATATTACACTGTGATTTCTTTATCAGCTCTATAAGAAGCGAGAACTTTCAATTATTAATCTCAGCGATTCTGTTTAAACTCCGAGCAAATTGGCATGTAGAGTTGGAAGAGAGGATTACCGTGGGAATCGGTGTGGTTTCCATTAATTATTGCAGCAATGAAATTGACCAATTCCTACAGGATTGTCCGAGGCGAGCCTTTGTTGGGTAAATACCGCTCATTGTCCCGTGCTGTTAATTAACTTCCCGATGAAGCTGTTAAATCCGTGTCCGGTTCAACCAGGCCGGTTTAATTACTCGGCACAGAAATGTAATTATGTTTTTGAAGCTCCACTCAATCCGCTCTTTTTATTTCTCTCAGATATTTTGCACTCGGGCTTCTCTATCATTTTAACGGGCAGGACGCGGCAGCGCTAAAGGTTTGTATTCCTACGATTTTTTTATTTTTTTTATTTTTATTTTTCAAAAAATAAACAGAACCTGCACCAGATCACTAACGTCTTCTCTTCTCTCTTTTTTTTTTTGCTTTTTCTTTAGTTGTGGATTCGCATTGTAGATGGCGAATTGCAGGACTCCACCAGATCCGATCTGTATGAGTACATCGTGGACTTCCTCTGCTGCTCTTCCAGTATGGAGATTGTGTGGAAATATGCAGACTGGGCTCTGCAGAAGGATCCCACCGTAGGTTCCCAAAAATGTAACTCCGATGTCTGACTTTTGGTGCAGCTTTGACGCAAATATTATCTTCTTCAACATTTGTTTTCTGGGAAGATTCAACTTCCCACTTTTCATGGCTACAGTATGTATAATATTTACTGTGTATTCTCTTCAGCCATATAATTAAAGGTGAGGATTTTTAACAGAAAATACAAAATGAGTTCACTTTTCTGTTTCACACTTTTGTGAAATCTGCAAAATAAAGTATTTAGGAACTTCCACAGACCCTGCGGTTCTCTTCAAACAGATGTGTTTGACCATTTCAGAGTTTTTATTTGTTTTGTTTTTTTTCCTTTTCTTTATAGACAGGTATCCGGATCTTTACTAAGAGGCCCGTCGGCAAAGATCGATCAGAGGTGAACCCAGATGAAGTCATCGCCTACCTGGGGAAACACAGCCAGGCTCTGCTTCTCTACTTGGAGCATCTTGTGTTGGAGAGAAAAATGCAGGTAAAAGAAAAAGAGTTTATTAGATGTAACGCTTACTTGGGGATACAGTTGGGGAAAAAAAATGCAAGAACATATCTTGAGCTTACAAGTCCCACAACCAGGACTTGTAAGCTCTTTGAATCAAATAAATGTGATCTGAATTCACAAATCCTGCAGCATAAGTACTACTGCTTGTGAAAATGGGTGGTTGCATTGATAACCTAGCCAGACCCAAACACAGCAACGGGTCATCATGTTACTATATAGATGGATTTGACTATTTCTGGGGTCGTTTTTCCCTTCTTGTTGTGCAGAAAGAGAAGTTCCACACACACCTGGTCGTGTTGTACCTGGACAGGGTCAGGCTGCTGCTGTCGGAGTCGCCGACTGACGAGGGGCAGCTGACCAGAGCCAGAGAGAAGCTCCAAGCCATGCTCAGGGAGTCCAACTTATACCGTGTACAGTTTGTTTTAGGTGAACACAAACCACCCAGTGCAACAGGAACATTTATTTTAGAGTCAGTGAGATCATTTTTCAGATTGAAGCTCATTATTTGTTTTGTTTTGTTTGTTTTTTTTTAAATCTGATTAAACCCTGGTTAGGTAAAATGGAGAGCTGTGACAAGCTGCTGCTAGAGCGTGCAACACTGCATGGGAAATTAGAGGAGCACGACAAAGCGCTGCACATCCTGGTCCACAAACTCAGAGACTTCCCGTCCGCCGAGGCCTTTTGCATCTGGGCCTCGTCCAGTCGCGATCCAGCATATCGACAGCGGTTGTTCCACCTCCTCCTGGGGGTCTACCTCGACGGCAGCCCTCCTGGGAAAGGTCAAGCAGCTGGCGGCGGCGAGATGGAGATGGCGGCCGTGGATCTGTTAAACAGGCACGGCGAGGTGTTCGACGCCGTCCGCGTCCTACGGATGCTCCCGGAGAGCTGGTCGCTGCAGCTGCTGAGGCCTTTCTTGAACCGGGCCATCAGGGCCAGCATGCACGCCGGCCGGACCTCCCAGATCGCTCTGGGCCTCGCCCGCTCTGAGAACGTGCAGCTGCTGCACGACAGGGTGAGCAACACAGGAGAGCACTAAAAGCTGAATGAAAAGATTTATCTGCTTTCCTAAACAGTTCACTTATTTGTTCATGAATATATATGTTTTTTTTAACCAAATGTTTGTTATGCTTTAATTGATGGTACCAGCTAATTAAAGCAGTGGGCTTTATAGACTTTAACTTTGTTGTTTCTTATGTGCTGGTAGGTGTTTTTGAATATTTTGCCTTTTTTAAGGCTGGGCCAGATTCCACAGAAGTGTTTAACGGACAGAGTTAATTCAAGAACATTAAGTGTTTAACAAGATCGTTTCTCATTTAAACCAAATAATAAAAAAAAAGTTAGAACAAGATGCAAAACTCGCTGAAATGATCCACTTTCTCGTTTTAACGAAAAACTTTGAGCGAGTTTTGCGTCTGATGAGATTTTCTCACTTAAAAAAAAAAAAAAAAAAACGAGTTTTGCGTCTTATGAGATTTTCTCGCTTAAAAAAAAAAACCTTTCTCGTTTTATATCTCGTCATAACGAGAGCGTTGCTCATTTTAACGAGATGTGAAAATGCGCTCTGACAGATTACGACTTGCAAAGGTGCAGACGGCCTGCCGTGACTTTCCTTCCTCTCACCGTGGCATCAAAGGATGCTACAACCTTTCTTATTTAAGAGAATATATTTAGGTTTTAATGAGATTTATAAATTAAATTTTTAACAAGTTTTTTTTCTTTTTTTAATGGCGAAAACTGTTTTTAACGAGTTTTGCATGTCGTTGTAACAAAGTTTTCTCGTTGAAATGAAATTAATTTATTTTCAAGCTCTGGCAGTTAAACGCTTCCATAAGTCGGTTCGGTCAAACTTGCATTTTAAATGTACTTAAACCCATTTTTAATTTGGAACTAATAATAAAAATATAAATCAACCGAGGCGCATAATCACAAAGTCTGATCAGACGTTATTCTTGCTCCTTCTTCTGAATAGTTGATACTCGATTTCGAAATATTGCAAAAAACAAAAAAAAGAAAAGATTTCATATTTGATTTGTTGCAACTCGCGTTTTCTTCCTCTACAGTTAAAAGAGCGGAGGAAACCTATCGTCGTGTCGGAGAAGAAGGGATGCCACCTGTGCCACAACACCTTCAGTGAGCCCAGCGTGGTCTGTCTGCCCGGAGGAGTGCCTGTCCACGTCCACTGCGCCGCACAGAGAGTAAGAGACTCTCCCACAAAGAGACAGTTAGCCAATAGCGGTAACCACACGTGAGACTAAACGTTTCCCCACTGCTGTCTGATGTGCGACCGGAGGCTGCAGTCCTGTTGGGAGAACAAGAGGCACAGAGGAGAAACCAGTTTCAGCCGTGGCGTGAAGACCACAGAGGGAGCCGGCTCAGTGCCGCTGAGTTCAGCTCAGTTCGGTTCACGTGCGCCACACGTGCAGATTTAGAAATCCCAGCTCAGTTTCTTTCCGCATCCGTCCCGTCTTCACTCAAAAAAGGTGAAGCCCTGAATTGGATAAACAAAAATTAACAACAGATGATTTGTTTTTTTTAATTATTATTATTTTTAGTCCCGTTTCAAATATTTGTGAAGCATGGAATAATAGCAAGACTCCTCCAGTTCTTGTCCAAGTCAGTTTGTGGTGTTGTTCTGCCCTGACGTGCGCGCTGCACGCCCAGGTTTTAATGTGAAATACTGCAAAGGCACTTTCTTTGTGTGTGTCTTTTGCAAGAGCTGGTGTCTCTGTTGCCGCCTCCCCGTCCTCCTCTGCAAACATCAGTCGTTTCTGTATCACAGCGTTTCACATGGCAACACTTTGATCCGACCTATTGCTACATTTTGATTATTATCCAAGTTAAAAAAAAACAAACTTGGTGACCTGTGGAGTCTATGAGGAAAAGACATGATGAGCTCTTATGGATAATTAGTGGAGAAATGTACATTTGAATGCAGCTTCAGATGCAAATAAGGGAATTGAAAGAAAACTGAAACCTGTACAATGAATTAAATGTTATACCCCCCCATTGAAAATATGGAGGGGCGGGGAGGATCTTACTGTCTGGCTTTGACTAATAAAAAATGGTTTCCATTCTACTTTCGGCTTCTGTTACACTGAAGATGCTTTTACAAATGAAGTGCACTCCAGTTCAAATTAAATCAAATTTCACCTCATTGTCAACAGCAGTGTCTTTGATCTCCAACCCACGACTCTCCCTCCTCAAGACGCCCAGCTGCTTCACAGAGCCATATTGTCATATTCAAAAAAAAAAAAAACAAAAAGGCAAAAGCTTTTCAAAATAAACAGGTTTCATTTACTTCGTAAATTCCTTTCGTTAGTCGAATGAAATGCAGAGATGGATTGGGCAGAAAGCGATGTAGACAGTGAATAATCATCTGTGCTCTGAAGAATAGCTCTCAGCATCACATTGTTTTCTGTCATTAATCCCGAACAAACGCCACACAAGAAAGAAGAAAATTGAAAGGCAATCTTGAACAACCTTCAAGTACTTTTAAGTGGGAACATGAATAATTAAAACATTTTTTTTCCAGGGTTACCGACAGCAGCACAGAACAGGAGAACAACAAACAATTTTCCATGTAAATTTCTTCAGGCTGGTGTACCTCGTGCAAATATGGAAAAATAAAAATCGTACCCAAGAAGGGACAGCTTGGCTGAACCTTCAGGTTAGATTTTGGAGGCTCTGCGTTATGCGAGCATTAAATTTTACCCTTAAACTTCACACTAGAAGTATGACGCACATTTAAATAATTGACATAGCTTAAAACGTAGCAAATGTTAAATTTTTTAAACACCTAAGTCCCAATTAATAATTTGATTCAGACTAATGAATAGTCATTAATGAAGGCAATTTCTCCTGTTTCTATTACTGTAATTGTTTTGGTGCAAGAAATGCGACTATTTAATCTGCAAAAATAAATCTGGCCACACGATGGCAGTATTGTGTAACATTTAAAACGAAAGCAATGTGCAGGCCTTCAGAATGGCTACATCTAACATGAATATATGCAGTTCAAATAACTAAGTATGTTCTCTTCATTTATTACATGCCACAGATATTATTTTGCACTGCAGAGAGTAAAACAGCATCTAACAGCATCTGACACTCGCAGACGATGGATTTCTAACGAAAATGTGCCAGTGGCGCATATATCATTTCAACTTTTCTCTTTCATTGGAAAATGTGGGTAAAACCACAACAACAACAAAAAGTTTTATCATGAACTGCTTTGGTGGCCCAAGAACATACCCAAATGGCTTAATTCTTCTTAGCTTTCAAAGCTGCCTGCTTCAGAGTTATGGTTTTAACCTTTGTGCTGTGGCACCCCCGTGGAAAACGGAGAGAGATGGAGGTCACAGCTGCTTTCTGTCGTACAGAAACCCTGAATTTCTTTACGGGCCTGTCATCAGAGCAAAGAACCTTGTCTCCAGCTTCTTTCTAAATGCTGCGCATCTGTCGGATTAAGAATGAGGTGTGGCTTGGACGTCATACATAATACTTTTTCAGTCGGGCAAGATGCAGCCAAACTGTGGACTTACTTCATCAGAGCCATATTACTTGTGTAACATATTTGTCCTCAGAAAACCTTGTCGGAACGTGCATCAAACGAAAAATGACGCCAAAAGGCTTGACACTATTAAAACTAATGTCCAGTTCTGCGTTTCTTAAAAGCTTTGTTGTCCAAAGAGTTTAACTGTAGCTTGTTGGAAAGGCCTCCGCACCATTACTTCAAATCATATAAAAAAAGAAAATTCTGCAAAGTTGTATGAAAAGTTGCAATTGCATTTTATAAATATGTGTATAGTGGTGTGTAAATACTGCATTTGTACGTGTTTGTTGCTTTCTAAATCGATGCCACTGTGGATGGAGTGTAAAAAAAAAACAAAAAAACTGCTAATCCGTCCCATTTTAATAAACATATGTTTCAGCTCCGACTCAAACTTTTTGTTGTACTTGTCTTCGTTTCTGGTAGCTGGGCTTAACGATGCTTTCTTCTGGTACGTTCTCTTGTTAAACTCTGACCACTAAATCACAGGGTTGGATTAAGAGTCTCTTGAAAAGAGACATAGGACAAAAGAGCTTTCCCAAAACGGACGCAAAAATGTGAGTGAACATATTTCGCAAATCTTTTAAGGGAGTTTGGGCTGATCTGCTATGTTGCTACTTTCATGAATCATTTTTTTGATGGTCTTAAGCTAATTGAAAAGAGAGGTTTCGTACATTAAAAATAGCATACATATAAAGATTTTCACTATCGGTGTGTAACAAAAATAGTGCAGGACCATAGAAATATTCATTTGTGAAAAAGGAATCACAAAAACAAAGATGACAGCTTTAATTTCATTCAGTGTCCCTGCAAACTCAATTTGGTTTTTCAGACCGAAGCTTTTGAATTGATTAACAGAGAATCTAAACTTTTGGTAACAAAACGTCTTTTAAAAGAGTATTTTGGGCAAGAAAGAAATCTACCTAAAATGTGCAACACGTGTACATGTGGAAAATGAAAAAACAAAGCTTATACTACAGATGAAACTAGCAATAAAGATGTACAAAGTAAAAAGAGACCTATGCTGGGTCATCCTAATTAGCAGTGTCATACATTAACACCCAGATGTTTTTGTACTTAAAACATTTAGCAATTGTTAAATGCCCTCATTGAGATGAACTGTCTACGATGGATTTCTGCTCGACTTCATTTTCATGTTTTGGTTCATCCATCCATGTGGATACAGATCTGCAGCTTTATTCATGTGCATTAAAATTAAAATTATGGGGAAGCCATATTGTTCTATGTAAAACTCTGCCATGCTTTAAGTTTTCCCTATTTTGTCACATGCCATGCGGTCTTCTGTCCTTGATAATAATTGGCTGTGGTTGTATTTTAATCTTTTTCACCTATTTTATCATTACAAAAAAAACAACACTTTTTTGACTGATTATTACCAACAAGCATGAGTGGGTGTAAAGTAGGGCAACAGAAACATGGTAAATATCTTGATTTCATAAGCTCTATAAATTAATTTAATTGTTTAGACAATTATTATTATTATTATTATTTTTTTTGTCTTTATCTTGAGTTGATTTGTCAGTTCCTAGTAAAACCGTAGTAGTTGAACCATTGTTGCCTTGGAACACGCATTTGGGTGAAACTGCGCCCCCTTTCGACTATTCACTATAACTACAGCGCTCTGATCCGCACAGCAACACAAACGCCATCTTTAGCCGACAAAGTGCTGTACTGAGGCAGAGTTGTGGATCGAAACTAGGTCAGGCGCCTGGAAAACTCGAAGACTTTTGGAGATCTCCCGTCGAAAGCCTCCTCGGTTGGTGTTCAGTAAGGCCCGGCCACACCGCACTGTCGTATGGTCCAATGTGTTTGATCGCTCGGCCAGCCCGTACGCAGTTTTATTTTGTCGGTCCAGGTTGACGTTGAAAGTGATTCTCCGTAAATAAACAACCAGCGGTGGAGCTGAAAGCCAGGTGAGATAAACAGACAAAGCTAAACTTAGACATTAAATTTGTTTAAGACGACTGGTTTTAGTCGCTAGTTACAACTTGCCAATAATTGTCAGCTTAACCGCCAGCGTGGTTAAATGAGGCTAAGCTAACTATTGATCTGTGTTTTTGTGCCGTTTTTAACGTCAGTCTCTTGACATTTTTGCACATTTGTGCTAACTTAAAGCTGTTTTAGCCATTGCTTTGATGTCAACAAATTTACAACATGTTAATTTGACATCGGTGGCGTTTGTTGAAATAGAGGGAGGCGTGACCTATGAGTACAAATGTTTTCATTGTGAGAAAGAAAGACTGGGTCAGCACCATTCACAGCCCGGTGTACTTGGCGGCGCCACGAGTGGCGCGATGATCAAGGTTAAAGATAGCCCATCAGTGTCCAGTCAGTGACTTAATTTACGGCCGAATCCAATAATTTTCCCAAAGCATTTGCAGCCCACTAACCGAATATGAACTGATGTGTTAATTATTGGATTGCAAATAAAATGATTGCATTCTTCCAGAGCTCTGGGTGTACGTTAAACTCCCTCTTCTCCTTTCCCAGGATGAAACGAGGTCTCCAAGAGAATGAGCAGGAGGAAGGAGGAGGTCCCAGTGGGGGGTATCAGAAGAGTATCAAATGGTCAACTAAGCAGGAGGAGGAGGAGAAAGAACTGGAAGAGCAAGGAGCCAGCTGGGAGTTTTTGCCGCAGGAGATCCTGCTTCACATTTTCCAGTACCTCCCACTGCTGGACAGAGCTTATGCTTCTCTGGTACCCTGAAAGCACTGATTACATGTCAACTATACTCTTTATGGGACTGTGTGAAATGGCGATGTAGGGCTTCTCATTTAAATTATTATTAGCATTATCGCAAAAGTATTCACTCCCGCAAACTTTGTCGTGTTTTGGCGAGTTGTATTTGGACTTGAGAGAAAAGAGACTTGAGAACCATGCTTCATTTTCCTTTCGCCTCATAATTACCCACGACTTTGCTTTGGTCTTTCACATGAGATTCTAGTAAAATGAATTGGACAGCAAAACACAGAGGGGTATAAATACTTCTGCAAAGCACTTTGCATTCAAGTGGTGGTGCCGAGTCAAACAGAACAGAACAGTTTTATCAGTGAATTAAAGCCAGCATTCAGTTTCAGACTGTCACCACCTCCACGCCTAGCTGATTTCTGAAAGAAGATTAATTGCCACTAATTAATCGTTAGCAACTTGCTTGTAAGCCTGGATTTGATTAGGTTTTAAGATGGAGACGTGTGATCACACCTTTATTTACTGGCTATATAGTAGAGCAGAGCAAGTTGTGATGATTAAGTGCGTTTCATCATTTATGGCTTGGCAAACATTCTTTATTACCTTACCTTAAGGTGACTTAAGGTCACAGTATCAATTTAGCCACTCTTGTAGCTGGTGTTGGCTACACACATATTCATTCTTCCAACAAATTTGACAGTCTTTTGGTGTAAAGGTCACAAAGGTTGATGTTTCTTTCGCCCAGAGTCTCATTCTGTCATATTACTACATTTTTATTTATTTGTGTTTTTTAAATCACTCCATTCCTTACATGAAGTCTGTTGGGTAATTTCTCTAGGTGTGCCGGGGCTGGAATCAGGCCTTCCACATGCCAGAGCTGTGGCGCTGCTTTGAGTTTGAGCTGAACCAGCCGGCCAGCTCCTACCTGAAGGCCACACACCCGGAGCTAATCAAGCAGATCATCAAAAAGCACTCCAACCACCTCCAGTACGTCAGCTTCAAGGTGAGACAGGCGGACGGTTTGTGTTTTAAAAACCCCAAAGTGGATTCACCTCCTCCATTTTTTTTTAAAAAGAGGATTTGATTTTCTGCGTCGGACTCGCAGGTGGACAGCAGCAGAGAGTCTGCAGAGGCGGCGTGCAACATCCTCTCTCAGCTGGTGAATTGCTCTTTGAAAACCCTGGGACTCATATCCACAGCCAGGCCCAGCTTCATGGAGATGCCCAAGGTAACCCTGAAGGGCAGCCATAGCTCAGCCGCCCAAACTTCAGATTATTGATGAATGGATGAGATGAGGCTGTCCTGATTGATGCCGTGTGCCCACGGGAAGGTCTAAGGCCTGGAAAACTCTCAAGCTGACGGATTACAATGTCACTTTTTGTGTTTATTTTCCGTAATAGTTGATCTTTGAGAGGAGGTCACAGCTTGGATTTTTTTTTTTTTTTAGGCTTTACTAAGTTTTTTTTTACTAAGTTTACTAAGTACTAAGTTTTTATACTGGCCTGATCTTAAAAGGAAGCCTTAAAGGTTCAACAACTTTGGTAAGCTTTGCAGGTCGAGTATTTTCACGAACAGTGTTATATTCTTTTTTTAATGGATTCGGTTTGTTGGTTGACTGTGGCAAGTGTTCAATCAATTAATTAATTAATAAATCAATCAAGATATGTTGAGCAAGATCCCTTCCTGGCCACTCCCCTCTCAGCACACTTCCTGTCATTGGCCCCACACTTAAACCATCAGTTATTTTTTGATATTTTTATTCTTTTATATACCTAATTTAAGTTTGTGTGGAGAAGCCTTGTAGACTTTGACCATTTGTTACAATGCAGGACATGTAGTCTTAGGGCTGTGCCTCTATTGATGAACTAAGGAGCCACATTCATTTACCATAGGAGAAAAGCAGAAATGCAGTAATTGTTAAAAAAAAAAAGATGCAATAAAATTTAGAAAAACAAAGTTTTAAGAGTAACAGTGGAGAGTAATATTAACTAAAACTAAAAACAGAATAATAAAACATACGTGGATAAACTAAACAAGACAAATAAAAAATATATATAACTTAGTTCATATAAAAACAAGATTGACTATATATGTTTATTTTGTTTTTCAAAGCAAAAGCAGATTTCTATTATTCATTGTTGAAATTATTATTATTATTTTGTCTGTCATGTTGAAGCTCTAAGTCTCGTGAGTTATAAGTAGCACCTGAATGACGCAAGCTTAGCCTTTCTTTGGGAATAATGTGAAAATGCTCCAATTAATTGACATTAGCTCACACTTGGTGTAGAACCTCGTGATCGGATCCAATTGGTAAGGCAGGCCACGTTCTAACGACATGGGATCTATGCTTTGATTCGTAAAAGTCGCTGCTTTTGTAATTCCATTAGTTTCTGTTGGGTACAAAACTACTACTTCTATCAAAGGACATGTAGAACTTTTTTTTTTTCCCTTTTATTGTAATTGTTTCTATGATTAAGCTGGAATCAGTCAAACTCAAAATCAGCAGCTCAGGCTAAACTGAAAATTGGAAATGTGTCCGTCAGAAAGAGCATCTTCAGGATAAGCTGTTTTTTGAGCGACTCCCTTGGAAAGCGTTGCGGCTCTCTTACTGGCACATTCATTCAGCCGCGACGTTTCCAGTCTGAATCTACAAGGCCTCTCTTAGCTACACACACTGTAGACTTTTACTCAACAAATAGTAAAGTCTACATTTTTTTTCTCCTTTTAATCTGAAAACATACCCACACACATTTATGTTTAAATTATCTTTTTTTCAGCCATTAAATTGAAAAGATTTTTATTTGTATTTTTGTGCAGAAAATTCTACTAAAACGGCGTCCTGCTTGTTTTGAAATCGTGTAATTTCATTTTGCACCACCATTACCATTGTGTTGGAACCAGATTGGTACAGTCATAATGGTGTTACGTCACCCTGGTTATCGCGTTTTGTACCATTAAATGTGTCTCTTTCTCTTTACAGTCTCACTTCATCTCCGCTCTGACGGTTGTTTTCGTCAACTCCAAGTCTCTGTCCTCCCTGAAAATCGACGACACCCCCGTGGACGATCCGTCCCTCAAAGTCCTGGTGGCCAACAACAGCGACACTCTCAAGCTGCTGAAAATGAGCAGCTGCCCACATGTTTCACCTGCAGGTACGAACACAACACATGATTTACGGCACGGCTGTTAATTCTTAATAACCGACTCATTATTCTTGAGAAGCTCATTTCTCACCAAGATAAATTCAGTTTAGTTCATCTGGGTTGCACCGATTCACAATAAAAGTCGACTCGGGGTGTTCTTCATATTAAACAGATGGCATGTAGATGAAATCCAGGCAGTCCAGATAAATCTAATTGTATTAAGTTTCATTCAGTTTGGCTGCAAATGCAAACACTAACTACACACTGACTTCTGCCAACTCTTTCATTTAGTTTGTTACTTTATTATTATTATTATTATCTTAATTTCACATCCATGAGAAATTATTCTAAAACAAAAAAATGGGTAGAAAAGCTTTCTATTACCTAAAGTACCTGATGTAGACAACTCACAAAAATAGCAAATTGCTGATTATAAACATGCTTCCATATGCTAATGTGGAGAAAAAACATAACTTAATATTAAAAATATATATAGATATAGTTCCTTGCAAAAGTTATAGTGTGCCTTTTTAGATTTTTCACTTTTTAAAAAAAATTTTTTATGTGATGACCAAAAATCTTAATATGTGGGGATTTTAGAAGATGGACGAATACGAAATATCTTCTAATACTGAAGTGAAATAAACCTGATTCATAGTTTGTTACAAATTAAAGTCTGAAAGTTCTGGAGCTCATTAATATTCGTCCTCCATAAATCAATACTTTGTGGAACGACCTTTTGCAAGAGTCTAGTACATAAAATCCCAGCAACATACATTGGAGGTTGTAGCTTTAATGTGATAAAATGTGAAAAAACCTCAGGTTGTTTGAGGTTTTTTTTTTTTTGTTTGTTTGTTTTTTTTGCACCGACTCACTGTGTTCTCCTGTTTGCAGGCATCATGTGCGTGGCCGATCAGTGCCACGGCCTGAGAGAGCTGGCTCTGAACTACCACCTGCTGAGCGACGAGCTCCTCATCGCGCTCTCCTCGGAGAAGCACGTTCACCTCGAGCACCTTCGCATCGACGTGGTCAGCGAGAACCCGGGCCAGCAGTTCCACACCATCAAGAAGAGCAGCTGGGACGCCATGGTGCGCCACTCCCCCAAATTCAACCTGGTCATGTACTTCTACCTCTACGAGGAGGAGTTCGACCCTTTCTTCCGCGACGAAATCCCCGTCACGCACCTGTACTTCGGCCGCTCCGTCAGCAAAGACGTGCTGGGCCGCGTCGGGCTCACCTGCCCGCGTCTGGTGGAGCTGGTGGTGTGCGCCAACGGGCTGCGGCCTCTCGACGAGGAGCTCATCCGCATCGCCCAGCGCTGCACGCAGCTGTCCGCCATCGGCCTGGGAGAGTGCGAGGTGTCCTGCAGCGCCTTCGTGGAGTTCGTGAAGATGTGCGGGGAGAGACTAAAGCAGCTGTCCATCATGGAGGAAGTGCTGGTTCCGGATCACCGTTATGAGCTGGACGACATCCACTGGGAGGTGTCGAAGCATTTGGGTCGTGTCTGGTTCCCTGACATGATGCCTACGTGGTAGAGAGCTGGAGAATGGAAAGATTTGGTGAGGGGCTAATTTTTTTTTTTGTTTCTTTTTGTGCGCAGATTCTTATTTTTACAGGTACAACAGAAGAAGAAATTACATCTTTTTGATGTTATTTTGTTTTTAATTTGATGTAGCTGATGCATTTATATAATTTAATCACTTATATCCTTTAGCATTTTCTTCCTCTGAGCCCTTCAGACCTGTTGTTATTTACACATCAATTAGTATAGCGATGGATGTATCTCGAGTCTGTTGGGAATTTGAGGAATTATGTTCAAGACAGAAGTTGCTCCACATCTGTGTTGGTGACATGCAGGCAGATATTTTTTTTGTATATATATATATGGTAAATATTGTTTTTTTTCTTTTTTTCTTTTGCCTTGTAAGGGCATAACTACAATCCTTTTAATAAAAGGAAGTAACTTCTCAGAGATGAATTTTACAAAGACAATTATAATTGTTGTCACACTAAATGCACAATGTGTGTGAAATCGGTTTGTGTAATCATCTTCGTCGTGGATTAAAGGTAAATACAGTGCATAAATTTGACGGGATGATCAGCATGATAAGCTAGGAGGGTTTTTGGTTAATCGCTCTGCAAACGTTTGTGGATTTTTTTTTTTCTTTTTAAATTTACGTTAGTGTCTGTGCGGAATTGCTAACTGGTCTTTGCCAAGAGGCTTTGTGTGGCCCAGACTGGGTGGTGGTCATGAGACAGCAGTCTGGTATGCAGCAGCAGAGGTGGATTCTGTCTTGAAATTATGTTTTTGTTTCTTCTAACCTCTCCAGCTTTCCCTCGTAAAGCCACTATTACGACTGTCGACTGATTCACTACCACTTGTTATTTTTGTGTTCTTCTGTCCAAGTGGAAAAAACCCAAGGATAGCCTATCTCCTGTTTGAAACATTAACTGGCTGGCCATGATGAGCTTGTAAATATCTCCGAGTTGCACCACGTTTTTTTTTTTTCTTTTCATTTCTGTATTGTATGACAAATTATCCTGTTTAAACTGTAAAGAAAAAAGTGTTTATTTGAAAACATATACATGAAAGAAACCCTAATTACAGACATTAATATGCAGTATACTTGTATATGCAACGTATAACTTTAATGCACTTTTTCCTCTAATGAAGGTCCCCAATTAAGGCAAAATTAAGCCCATGCAGAGGTAATTTCTCTCTGTTGTCACAAACTCTTTTTGTAGATTACTTGAATGTCTGTTATTTTTTTTAAGACTTATTTTTATTTTTTAACATTCTAAGTCTAATGAATATAGCTGATTATTTATTATATGAGGAGAAAATCCCTTTGGCAAGAGAAACTTGCCTAACAACACAATCATATAATGTGCTACTATTAATACAAGTGTCTATCTGAGAAGGATTTTCTATTTAGTTTTTGTTGTAATATCGAATGTCTTTAATACTGGTAAAGGAAATAGAAAAAGGAGATTGTATTACGAATCACTGATAAGATGTATGGATGTTGTTAAATTCCAGAGATAAACATATTTAACTATAAATCCTGGTGATGTAGTCACTTAAATTTGTAATTAGGAAAAAAAAAGGAAATATTGTTGGTTTGAACCACTGAATTACAAGGTTACAGTCATTTAATTGCCTCAGATAAAGTAAATGTATATAGTTAAAATGTGCAACTGAGCATTCAGTCAAAAAAGAAGGCTTGTAGAGAAGCTGTTTTGCATCTGACTGAATGACTGATGTGCTGGCTGACATAATGTAAAGCACTATTAACTGAAAATGTTATTAAAAACAAAGTGAGAAGAACGAGTAGATGTGGCTCAGGCTGAATGCTTCACAAACTGATTGTCTTTTGTTAAATCCTTTTTTTTTAATTTAAATTTCATTTTTCTCAATTCCATAATAATAAAAACAACATGCTATTACTTGCACAATCTCCCTTTTGTAGATATAAAATGATGCCGTTCTACATAGTGAAACGGAAAAAAAAAGTCCTGAATATTGTTTAACCATTTTTCATTTAACATTGGTTGTGTATCATTATTATGTTAACTGTAGTTAAATTTGTAAAAACTTCAAATTTAATAGCCTGCTGCTCTGCTAATAGACCCATCCTGTCTTTATGTGTTTTCTTCCCTCTTATTATTCATCCCGTTTGTTCGAAAACCGAATGAAAATACTTTCAGAACATATTTCTTTTATCTGTTTGTAAATACACGCCATCTGCTGGTTAGTGTGGTTAACTGCATTTCTTTTCACCTGTGCATGAAGATGATTATTGTAATCTAAGCCGGTGATGGAGGGCTGATCTTTCTTCTGAAAAAGTTCAGCTGCTGTTAAGTTATATTTTCTCTTATTAAAGCTGTATAATACTGAGATTTTTTTGAAAGTAACTTGTATTTTTTTTCCAAAGTTATACAATATTTTAGTTTATAGTCATTAAAAAAACGCTTGTTTAAAAAAATATTGTGTCTGGAATTATTTTAAATATATCTATGGCTGTTGAATTTGTATTTCTTTGCATTTACATTGAATATCCTACATATTTATATTGTGCATTTACAGTTTATTTCATATTTAGTGGGCAAATGCACAATCTTCATATTAAACTGAACATAAACAATTGTAATTCGGCTCCTATCTGTCTTAATTTCGTTTGTTTTGAACAGTTATGAATATTTATTAAGAGTATGTTGAATGGTAGAGGTCTTACTCAACATGAAACGTGAAGATTGTGGTTACTCTGAAGCCAGGAAACACGTACAACTTTCTAAGATTATGGTGGTTGTTTAACACCTGTTGGAAAATTGTATGTTTAGAATGAGTTATCCACATTATTTGTTTCTATATATGTTATTTGAGCTTTAAAAAGCAGACCCCTCTTTTTGTGCTCGCGCCCTACATTGGGTAAGCGACGCCCTGGTTGGTTTCAGACTCTCGGACACTCCCCACTTCTGCCTACTCGGTCTCCTTGCGTTTGCGTCGGACGGGGACTTGCAAGTCGACAAAACGTTGTAATTCTGAAAATAATCA
This sequence comes from Poecilia formosa, assembly GCF_000485575.1. NCBI lineage: Eukaryota > Metazoa > Chordata > Actinopteri > Cyprinodontiformes > Poeciliidae > Poecilia > Poecilia formosa. The sequence goes on from NW_006799999.1 coordinate 1,715,184, forward strand.
AGCACAGCTTTGTAAGCCGTTTCCCCCTCAGACTGTTTACGGAGGTGATGCTGGGGGTAGCTGGGATGACGGGCAGGTACGGACAGTTAAATCCTTAACGGGAACTCTGCTAGCGTTGCTAAAGCTAATGTCAGGCTAGCTTGCCAACGTATCTAACCTCAGAAGAAAGTAGTTTAGTAAACTGGCTCAGCTACAAAGTAACTAGTTTGGAGTCTTTTATTTACCTATATATTTTTTTCATTTCGGTTCCTTCAGAATTTGATTTTACAGGTGAAAAAAGATAGGGATGTATCCAATCCCTACCTTTTGCGAAGTTGCAATATTAGCATGGTAGTTGTTTGACTGTTGAAGGTCTCTCTAGCCCTACTAGCCAGTTTTAGCGTCTAACGTGAACCTATGTGTTGTTACAATAGAGGCTTTTTTGTAACAATACATACAAAATGCCTTGTGTGTAAAGATTTTTGGTGATATTAGCGTTTTACTAATTTCGACAATTTCACTCAAAACAGCTTTGGATAATTAAAGGCTTATAGATTAAGTACAACTCTATACTCCTAATATAAGTTGAGAATGTAGCTTTTGCTGTGTTCGTTGTTACCGTTTTTGTTTAGATCTAAGCCTATATAACTGCACAAGTGTACAAAATGCAAAGCATAACATGAGAAAATACAAAATGCATCTTTTTCAAATGATCATTTCATTTAATATGAGAGAAAAACAAACCAACATGGCCCTATAAGAAATGCCCCCAAAACTCATAACTAAAAAGTCAGCTAAATGTAATTACTATTTTTGCCACCCACTGTCATCAGGCTTTTTGACTATTTAGTAAATGAGTTTTGTCCCATTCTTTGTTTTAATTAAGCCACAACCGAAGGCTTTTTGCAAATAAACAGCCTGTTTAAAGTAATGCAGTAGTATCTTAGCTGAGCATAAATCCTGACTTTAACTAGGCCCATCTGAAACCCATTCATAGTTGGGACTGGTATGCATGGCAGCTCCTGTCCTCAAGGACTGGTGTACTGCTGGTTTTTGATGTCGCCAACACACCTAACCCACATTGTCCAACTACATCCTCACTCAGCATGTCAGAAATCTGCAGAGGCTTGCTAATGAACTGTTATTTGGTTATTTGATTCAGGTGTGTTGAACCAGGGAAATAACAAAAGCATGAACACACAACTTCAAGTCTTGACATTCTCTTTCTTTCTGACAGATCATAAACACTGACATTAAATAAAGCAAGTGAGGCTTCTGATGTTGTTTGAGGTTATTTTGTGGTATGGAAGCGCTCGAAGTAAATTCAGGAGGACGGCCACACCTAATTTCACTAGGGTCATTCTACTCCTGTAAACATGGAGGACATTTGTGAATCGACAGGAAGAGTGGTTATTCTTACACACAGACCCATCTTGGTTTGGAAAGCTCTTCTCTCACTAAATAAAATCACAATCTGAAAGACTTATTTTTTTATTTTCTCAGGTTATTTGTAATGATTAATAAGTTGCCTTGTTTTGATACATTTATGTGGAACAAAAAACAGAAGAAACCTGTAAGGGGGAGAACGATTTATTTATTTTTGCATAGTCGTATGTTGGCTTAACCAGCCATCAGTGCTTCTCTAACCTTACCAAATTAGGTGATGTCTTTGCAGTGACTAAAGGTGAGTTCATTATTTCCGTTCCTCTCAACACAGTTGACATATACTTCAGATTTGAGCTATGTGAGAAACGATAAACACCGGACTAAGCCTGAACACCGAGGGGAGAAATGCACGCGTGTTTTATTTTCTCCCCCTGTAACACAGCTTTGCGAATGCCCTGGTCAGCGCAGTCTGTGAGCGCTGTAAAAGTGGCTTTGCTCCAACTGAGAAAATCGTCAACAGTAATGGAGAGCTTTACCACGAGCAGTGCTTCGTCTGCGCCCAGTGTTTCCAGCAGTTTCCAGAAGGACTCTTCTATGAGGTAACGCATGTCACATGATGGTGCTCTTTTGAATGCCACAAATCAACGCAATACTGAGCCATACCGAGTGCACAGAAAGTTGTTGACTCTCTTTTACAAATATGTTTGAATGTTTTCCTTTTACAGTTTGAGGGCAGGAAATACTGTGAGCATGACTTCCAGATGCTCTTCGCTCCCTGCTGCCACCAGTGTGGTGAGTGTTGACTTTTAGTATTGACCACGTTTTGTGTGGATTCAGAAAACTAAATTGTTTGTAGCTTTTTGGGAAGTGGCAACTGGAATATTCTTTTTTTTTTAGGTTTGTAATCTATTCATATCAAAATTATAAGTGATATTACACATTTAGTTGTTAATACAATTAAACTATTTTTTTTTCGTCAACACACCTGCTGGCAGCCTAAGTGTTGCAGTGTTTGTCTCATTTTAATTATGCGTTTTCATCTCATGCCTGGTGTGTCGAGTTGATCTGTCGTATGATTTTTTTTTCTTTTTTTTCTTCTTCTTCCAGGAGAGTTCATCATCGGTCGTGTCATTAAGGCCATGAACAACAGTTGGCACCCTGACTGCTTCTGCTGCGATATTTGTCAGGCAGTACTTGCAGATGTGGGGTTTGTCAAAAATGCTGGCAGGTTAGTAATCCCGGCGTTTTACAGTCTGGCAAATAACAGCGTGGCAGCCTTTTGAACAGGTGGCGTCGCTTGCCAAGCTTGTGACTCTCTTTGCATTTTAGCAAATAATGGAATTTTAAGCAGCTGTGATGGAGTGTGTCACAAAATCTGTAGGAATGTTTTTAGCTCCCTGTGATTGCTTTTTTTTTTTTTTTTTGTTTCCCTCAGGCACTTGTGTCGTCCATGCCATAATCGGGAGAAGGCTCGGGGCCTAGGCAAGTATATCTGCCAGAAGTGCCATGCTATTATTGAAGAGCAGCCGCTGATCTTTAAGAACGATCCATATCACCCTGACCACTTCAACTGTAACAACTGCGGGTCGGTGCCATCACCTTCATCTTATTCTCATGTTTCCACACATTCTACTGGTAGGATAAATTTAAAAAGCCAATAGTCTTTTTAAATTTTATTCATATTTTTTTTTCCTAGAAAAGAGTTGACTGCTGATGCAAGAGAACTGAAAGGGGAGCTCTTCTGTTTGCCCTGCCATGATAAGATGGGTGTGCCAATCTGTGGCGCCTGCAGGAGGCCCATTGAGGGACGTGTGGTCAACGCCATGGGCAAGCAGTGGCATGTGGAGGTTTGTGAATGCTTCAGTCTTGGGTCTTATTGGTAATATTTATCGCACTTCAATGCGTTCATTACCTGAGAAATGGCTCATATTGTTTTTTGGTCTAAAAATGTGTTTTCTAATTTAAAAAAAACACACTGTTCAAATATTTTGGCCAGAATGAAAGCAGTATAAAGATAATCATGAAACTCAAATTAAAGATGAAAGAATGTCGTTTTTTTTCTCAAATGAGAAAAAGATTATAATTTTGTGTCTCATCTGATTCTGACTTCAGATGTTCTTCATAAAATTTCAGGCACAAAACTCTTATCTTCCCCTTATCTATATAGATATACATGATTTTGTCCAAATCTTAAAGACATCCATGGTCTTATTCAGATCTCTGGACTGCAGCCAGACTTGGGTAGAATATAAAAACATTCAATAAATTATGCATGTTGTCAAGATATATGAACTTGAAAATGAAGGAAAAGGTATTTGGACCCAAAACGCTTTAAGCTAGTTGGAGTGTTTCTGACGGGCCTGAGAGTTTGGAAAAGACGAATTCTCCAGAGGTCAAGCAAGGCAGATCAAATGATGGATTCATCTGACTGAAGGCTGCTGCATTTCATACTCTCTAAAAGTTTGACACTATTAACAGTGTTCAGCAGGCGGTGTAATGCTGAAGATGTTAATTGGCAGCAAGTAGTTTTACATCCAACCACTTCAGAAATGACAGACATGAGGTTCTTTTTTTATTAGTTACACCATGAATGCTCTGTATTATGGGATGCATGGGTACACAACAAGAAGAGACTACATACAAACTGCAGTGTTTTATGAAGATTCAGACATTTTACTTGTAAATGTTCCCGACTATTTAACAGCCATTTATATCATGTTTAGATGTTTAGATTGCAGCCAACATCTCTTCAGTTTGATCAGTATTTGACTTTCATTAGAAATGCGTCTTCCCCTTAGTAACATCTGTTTCTTTACAGCACTTTGTTTGTGCCAAATGTGAGAAACCTTTCCTTGGTCACCGCCATTATGAGAGAAAAGGTTTGGCTTACTGTGAGACGCATTACAATCAGGTAAGAAGCTAAAACTTGGCTTTGAATGACACGACCAACATCACAACGCAGGAAGACAATGAAGGAATTTGTTTGCTTTCTCTCCTTGTTTCTCTGCTGTCAAGCTCTTTGGGGACGTGTGTTATCACTGCAACCGTGTGATTGAAGGCGATGGTGAGCATCAGTGTGATAAAACACATAATTAGGATCTTCTGTGGTTCAATAATTAAAAAAAGTTCTGTGGTTCAGCAATGAACAAAGTGTTGCTTTCAGTGACAGCAGCTGAATCTTCTGTTTTTATTTATTTCTTCTGCACCCCCTCAGTTGTGTCTGCTCTCAACAAAGCCTGGTGTGTCAGTTGTTTCTCCTGCTCCACCTGCAACACCAAGCTCACTCTCAAGTAAGTCTTAATATGTTCATTGATGCAAACCATAAAATCTAGTAACATGCAACTCTTCCACCTCATGTTTGTTGTGCCTCTTACTTTTCTTTAACACTTCTCACTATTAATAGGTGTGTTTTTCATGATGCCCCAACACTGCTTCTTTCTTATTTCCTGTTTTCCTACTGTGTCTTCTTTTCCACGCCTCAATTGGTGTGTTTATCACAACTCAGAGATAAGTTTGTTGAAATTGACTTGAAACCAGTGTGTAAGCATTGCTATGAGCACTTGCCTGAAGAGCTGAAACGCAGACTTGCTCGGCGTGAACGTGATGCTAAAGACCGCAGGAAAAATCCGGCAGTGTGCCTGTAGCTTCACCACTCCATCCATGGGTTGGTGCTGTCGCTGCCTTCCTCGTCGCTTCCTGTGGTTGTCCTTGTTAACTTCTTTGGCTCTATGGCATGTCATTATTTTTTTGTAATTTACTTTCTAGAGTGAAACCAGTGTAGTTGTTTGTGTTGGTGGCATGAATCTAAAACATGTACATGCATGTTAGATATAAGCAGAGCTTGATTGGTTGATTAAATTCAGATGCCTGGTAATTAATTTAGTTGGTCAGACAGAAAAAAGCTTGGTGCAACGTGTTGCATTCGGAAGTTTTGTAATCTAATCAACAACATAACACCCAAAATACTCCAGTGGTTTTATTCCTGTTTTCCTCTTTGCAGGAACAAGTTTGTAGAGTTTGACATGAAGCCTGTTTGTAAAAAGTGTTATGAGAAGTTTCCGCTTGAGCTCAAGAAAAGGCTCAAGAAGCTGGCGGAGTCATTGGGACGGAAGTGAGCTGCTGTCTGATAATCACCTGGATGGGCTCCTGCTGTGGTAAAATGTCCAGGGAAGATGTTATAGTAAGACATAAAGCCATTTTGGGGAAACTGAATAAAGGAAAAGTTTAGCTCTAGATCAACACCAGTAAAGTTGTAAGTGAAGGTTTATAAGGTTTGCTTTAAAAAAAAGTCCATCTGTTTACAAACCAACATTGACCCAAAAGGTGAAATTCATTGAAAAATTTGCATTTATAGAAATTTATGCAAATGTTTCACCTCATACCCATCTTTTTTTTTCTTTTTTTTTAAGTTTTTATATTTTGTTTGATTGTACATTCCTAAATTATTAATTTGTTTTCTGTGGAGCGTTTCAATGTTTAAGTCTATTGTCCCTCTACTATCACCATGTCNCATACTAGTTTTTTTGTTGCTTTTGCCACCACTAGATGATATGCATTTAAGATATAACATAAACAGCACTATTCAGAGATGCAATGAGTTTATAGCAGTAGTTTGAATTATCTAATCGTCTGTTGATTTGCAGCAGTCCACATTATCAGCAGATATAGAGGGCCCCAAAATAAAATTCTGCTTTGTCCCCATGGAGGCTTGGGCCAGCATCTCCAGAAAACATATTAAAGATTGTGATTTTTCTGTAGAAAGTATATAACTGGTAGGAGTGATGAGGCAGAAACAAATATGTGCTTCACTAATCCTCCTGGAATCTGTTCTGATCAAACATTTATTAAACATTTCCAAACAGCACCATATCTGAACTTTCTGAACCCTTATGTCACATACTTAAGTCTCAAAATAACCCCCCTTTGTTTTCCCATATTCTACTGCATAAACGATATGCAATATATTTGTATTTTTTTTTATCTGTACACCATCATGTTCACAAAAAGACACAATATAGCTAAACTGATTTGACTCATGTAACATAAAAACGTAAAAGCAACATATTACTTTCCAACAACTTTCAGAACCATTTTATTTTATAGCTGATAACTAACGGTGTATTATTAAGCCAGTGGTTCCCAAAGTGTGGGGTGTTCCCCCTAAAGGGATGCACGATGAATGAGACAAAAAAAGAAAAAAAGAAAAAAAAAAAAAAAACTCTGAGAGAGCTGTTTATTATTTTAACCCCATTTTGCACAGAGGCTTTTATTTTAATGTATTGATGATAGTAAAGTTTAATATTGTTACAAATGAAAAAAGAAATATGTTTGAAATAACACTGATAGCACAGAAAACTCTTCTACAATATAGAACTAAAAAAAAAAAAACTTACACAAAAATGTTTCACTGTAAAGATGGTTTGTAGTTTGTTGTGTTGTAACCTGAAGTGTGAAATAAACTTCAGTGGAGTTTGAAAACAAAATATGTGTATAGTTAAATGTGTGGTTGAACAATGTGTGTGCCCAGTTGTTTCTTTTGTTCTTTGGGGGTGGAGGGCGGAGGATTTTATTGTAATCCATAGGGGGGCCCAGAAGAAAATCTTTGGGAACCACTGTATTTAGTAATCTGTGCATAAAAACAGATCGCAACAGCTCCTGTACAATATGTTTATATCTCAGCTAACTAGAACTGCCGTCGCTCTTTTTCCTGCCGGTGCCGGTTAGTTCAGTTGCTATGACAACGGTAAATAAAACACAAAAGGACTATTAACTGTTCTTTTTGAGTTGAATTTGGCCCGTTTTTTGTTAATTATGTCACCACAGTTACTCGAAATGCCAACAAAAGTAATAGCTCCCCTCACGGGATCGAGCTGCACGTTTTGATATAAAGTGGGAGGGGGGCATGCGGCGGTACGAGCCGCATTAATGGTACTAGGAAGAGGCAGTTATTCTGAGGTGTAGAACAATAGGTGCCTACCTATGCATTGCTATGGGAAGCTCCAAAAAGGTGGGAGTTCATTTTTCAAAATCCCATTTTTCATCATGTTATTTATATATTTATAAATGTCAGAGTTTCAAACTAAAATTCATTTGTTCCTACATCACTCAGACTGTTAAATAAAGTTAACATATAGTGTTTCGTCATGCTTCTGACAATCTGGTCTGATATGTTAATTTGTTTACTCGTATAGTTTGCAAACTAAATATTTAGGCTAAATAAACCTAATATTTAAATTAAATATTATTTAGTTAAGAAGCTTCATATTTAGTTTTTTTTAAACTAAATATTTATTTACTAAAAGTTCAAGTTTCAAACTAAGCATGTAAACATTTTAAAACTAAATATTTATATCCAAATTAAATATTTATTTTTGCCAAGTAAATATGTAGTTCCAAATTAAATTTTAATTTTGATAACTAAATATTTAGTTTCAAACTATATATTTATTGTCCAAACGAAACATTTAAGTTCCAAACTAAACATTTAATTTTCAATCTAAGCATTTAGACTTCAACTTATTTTGTCATTGCTCAAAGACACGAAAGTGAATTTGGCAACAAAATGTCATTGCTTAGCTACCAGAGTAAACAGAAAATATATTGAAAAACTATAAACTTTTTTAAAATTAATATTAATATTATATTGGTAACTAAATAAGGTTTAGTTATCTCTGAGCTAAACAAATTACTAAATCTGTTTAGTTATTGGTTTAGTTATAAACCTAGAAACTAAAAGTCCCATTTTCCTCAGTATGTAAATATTGAGCTCGGACCTCGATATTTAAATGCGAACTAATTATGTGCAAATTTGCTTACCGATAAGCGGAACTGGAATATCACAATAAAAGCTGGGTTTTGCGGACCTCTATATAAACTTTGCTGATCGCGGTACTGAATCGCTCCAGTCGTCGCTCAACTAACGTTTTTCTATATATAGAATCTGTTCTTTCCCTCTTTACATGTCCAAATTGTAATTTAAAAACATAGGACGTACCGTTTTAACGGTTATAGAGACGTTTAGTCATGTTTCTATAGCAACAGTTTCTGCATCGACGGAACACTTCCGGTTCATGTTTGATTCAGTCTTTAACTTCGTAGAGTTGCTAACACGTTTTTTTTTTTTTACACAAACAATATAATTACTTTTCATAGAAATCATTTTGTTTTACGAATTAATAAACAGGAAGTCTTAAAGGTTGATAGGTCTAAAACGAACCTTGTTCAAATATTTTGGCCAGAATGAAAGTGCTAAGTACTGTTTATTGAAATTAAAGATGAAAGAATGTTTTTTTTTTTTTTTCATATTTTAATTCTTATAATTTTTTTTATGTCCGATTTGATTTTGACTTCAGATATTCTTCATAAACTGTCAGTTTTTTTTTTATATAGATATACATGATTTTGTCCAAATCTTAAAGACATCCATGGTCTTATTCAGATCTCTGCACTGCAGCCAGGCTTGGGTAGAATATAAAAACATTCAATAAATTATGCATGTTGTCAAGATATATGAACTTGAAAATGAAGGAAAAGGTATTTGGACCCAAAACGCTTTAAGCTAGTTGGAGTGTTTCTGACGGNAGTTTGTTGTGTTGTAACCTGAAGTGTGAAATAAACTTCAGTGGAGTTTGAAAACAAAATATGTGTATAGTTAAATGTGTGGTTGAACAATGTGTGTGCCCAGTTGATTTTTTTTTTCTTTGGGGGTGGAGGGCGGAGGATTTTATTGTAATCCATAGGGGGGCCCAGAAGAAAATCTTTGGGAACCACTGTATTTAGTAATCTGTGTATAAAAACAGATCGCAACAGCTCCTATACAATATGTTTATACCTCAGCTAACTAGAACTGCCGTCGCTCTTTTTCCTCCCGGTGCCCGTTTGTTCAGTTGCTATGACAACGGTAAATAAAACACAAAAGGACTAGTAACTGTTCTTTTTAAGTTGAATTTGGCCCGTTTTTTGTTAATTATGTCACCACAGTTACTCGAAATGCCAACAAAAGTAATAGCTCCCCTCACGGGATCGAGCCGCACGTTTTGATATATAGTGGGAGGGGGGCATGCGGCGGTACGAGCCGCATTAATGGTACTAGGAAGAGGCAGTTATTCTGAGGTGTAGAACAATAGGTGCCTGCCTATGCATTGCTATGGGAAGCCCCAAAAAGGTGAGAGTTCATTTTTCAAAGTCCCATTTTTCATCATGTTATTTATATATTTATAAATGTCAGAGTTTCAAACTAAAATTCATTTGTCCCTACACTGTTAAATAAAGTTAACATATAGTGTTTCGTCATGCTTCTGACAATCTGGTCTGATATGTTAATTTGTTTACTCGAATAGTTTGCAAACTAAATATTTAGGCTAAATAAACCTAATATTTAAATTAAATATTATTTAGTTAAGAAGCTTCATATTTAGTTTTTTTTTAAATAAATATTTATTTACTAAAAGTTCAAGTTTCAAACTAAGCATGTAAACATTTTAAAACTAAATATTTATATCCAAATTAAATATTTATTTTTGCCAAGTAAATATGTAGTTCCAAATTAAATTTTAATTTTGATAACTAAATATTTAGTTTCAAACTATATATTTATTGTCCAAACTAAACATTTAAATTCCAAACTAAACATTTAATTTTCAATCTAAGCATTTAGACTTCAACTTATTTTGTCATTGCTCAAAGACACGAAAGTGAATTTGGCAACAAAATGTCATTGCTTAGCTACCAGAGTACACAGAAAATATATTGAAAAACTATAAACTTTTAAAAAATTAATATTAATATTATATTGGTAACTAAATAAGGTTTAGTTATCTCTGAGCTAAACAAATTACTAAATCTGTTTAGTTATTGGTTTAGTTATAAACCTAGAAACTAAAAGTCCCATTTTCATCAGTATGTAAATATTGAGCTCGGACCTCGATATTTAAATGCGAACTAATTATGTGCAAATTTGCTTACCGATAAGCGGAACTGGAATATCACAATAAAAGCTGGGTTTTGCGGACCTCTATATAAACTTTGCTGATCGCGGTACTGAATCGCTCCAGTCGTCGCTCAACTAACGTTTTTCTATATATAGAATCTGTTCTTTCCCTCTTTACATGTCCAAATTGTAATTTAAAAACATAGGACGTACCGTTTTAGCGGTTATAGAGACGTTTAGTCATGTTTCTATAGCAACAGTTTCTGCATCGACGGAACACTTCCGGTTCATGTTTGATTCAGTCTTTAACTGCGTAGAGCTGCTAACACTTTTTTTTTTTTTTTTTTTTAAACAAACAATATAATTACTTTTCATAGAAATCATTTTTGTTTTACGAATGAATAAACAGGAAGTCTTAAAAAGGTTGATAGGTCTAAAACGAACTTTGTTCAAATATTTTGGCCAGAATGAAAGTGCTAAGTATTGTTTATTGAAATTAAAGATGAAAGAATGTTTTTTTTTTTCATATTTTAATTCTTATAANTTTTTAAATTTACGTTAGTGTCTGTGCGGAATTGCTAACTGGTCTTTGCCAAGAGGCTTTGTGTGGCCCAGACTGGGTGGTGGTCATGAGACAGCAGTCTGGTATGCAGCAGCAGAGGTGGATTCTGTCTTGAAATTAAGTTTTTGTTTCTTCTAACCTCTCCAGCTTTCCCTCGTAAAGCCACTATTCCCTGTGGACTGATTCACTACCACTTGTTATTTTTGTGTTCTTCTGTCCAAGTGGAAAAAACCCAAGGATAGCCTATCTCCTGTTTGAAACATTAACTGGCTGGCCATGATGAGCTTGTAAATATCTCCGAGTTGCACCACGTTTTTTTTTTTTCTTTTCATTTCTGTATTGTATGACAAATTATCCTGTTTAAACTGTAAAGAAAAAAGTGTTTATTTGAAAACATATACATGAAAGAAACCCTAATTACAGACATTAATATGCAGTATACTTGTATATGCAACGTATAACTTTAATGCACTTTTTCCTCTAATGAAGGTCCCCAATTAAGGCAAAATTAAGCCCATGCAGAGGCAGAGGTAATTTCTCTCTGTTGTCACAAACTCTTTTTGTAGATTACTTGAATGTCTGTTATTTTTTTTAAGACTTATTTTTATTTTTTAACATTCTAAGTCTAATGAATATAGCTGATTATTTATTATATGAGGAGAAAATCCCTTTGGCAAGAGAAACTTGCCTAACAACACAATCATATAATGTGCTACTATTTTAATACAAATGTCTATCTGAGAAGGATTTTCTATTTAGTTTTTGTTGTAATATCGAATGCGTTTAATGCTGGTAAAGGAAATAGAAAAAGGAGATTGTATTACGAATCACTGATAAGATGTATGGATGTTGTTAAATTCCAGAGATAAACATATTTAACTATAAATCCTGGTGATGTAGTCACTTAAATTTGTAATTAGGAAAAAAAAAGGAAATATTGTTGGTTTGAACCACTGAATTACAAGGTTACAGTCATTTAATTGCCTCCAATAAAGTAAATGTATATAGTTAAAATGTGCAACTGAGCATTCAGTCAAAAAAGAAGGCTTGTAGAGAAGCTGTTTTGCATCTGACTGAATGACTGATGTGCTGGCTGACATAATGTAAAGCACTATTAACTGAAAATGTTATTAAAAACAAAGTGAGAAGAACGAGTAGATGTGGCTCAGGCTGAATGCTTCACAAACTGATTGTCTTTTGTTAAATCCTTTTTTTTTAATTTAAATTTCATTTTTCTCAATTCCATAATAATAAAAACAACATGCTATTACTTGCACAATCTCCCTTTTGTAGATATAAAATGATGCCGTTCTACATAGTGAAACGGAAAAAAAAAGTCCTGAATATTGTTTAACCATTTTTCATTTAACATTGGTTGTGTATCATTATTATGTTAACTGTAGTTAAATTTGTAAAAACTTCAAATTTAATAGCCTGCTGCTCTGCTAATAGACCCATCCTGTCTTTATGTGTTTTCTTCCCTCTTATGATTCATCCCGTTTGTTCGAAAACCGAATGAAAATACTTTCAGAACATATTTCTTTTATCTGTTTGTAAATACACGCCATCTGCTGGTTAGTGTGGTTAACTGCATTTCTTTTCACCTGTGCATGAAGATGATTATTGTAATCTAAGCCGGTGATGGAGGGCTGATCTTTCTTCTGAAAAAGTTCAGCTGCTGTTAAGTTATATTTTCTCTTATTAAAGCTGTATAATACTGAGATTTTTTTGAAAGTAACTTGTATTTTTTTTCCAAAGTTATACAATATTTTAGTTTATAGTCATTAAAAAAACGCTTGTTTAAAAAAATATTGTGTCTGGAATTATTTTAAATATATCTATGGCTGTTGAATTTGTATTTCTTTGCATTTACATTGAATATCCTACATATTTATATTGTGCATTTACAGTTTATTTCATATTTAGTGGGCAAATGCACAATCTTCATATTAAACTGAACATAAACAATTGTAATTCGGCTCCTATCTGTCTTAATTTCGTTTGTTTTGAACAGTTATGAATATTTATTAAGAGTATGTTGAATGGTAGAGGTCTTACTCAACATGAAACGTGAAGATTGTGGTTACTCTGAAGCCAGGAAACACGTACAACTTTCTAAGATTATGGTGGTTGTTTAACACCTGTTGGAAAATTGTATGTTTAGAATGAGTTATCCACATTATTTGTTTCTATATATGTTATTTGAGCTTTAAAAAGCAGACCCCTCTTTTTGTGCTCGCGCCCTACATTGGGTAAGCGACGCCCTGGTTGGTTTCAGACTCTCGGACACTCCCCACTTCTGCCTACTCGGTCTCCTTGCGTTTGCGTCGGACGGGGACTTGCAAGTCGACAAAACGTTGTAATTCTGAAAATAATCAAGCACAGCTTTGTAAGCCGTTTCCCCCTCAGACTGTTTACGGAGGTGATGCTGGGGGTAGCTGGGATGACGGGCAGGTACGGACAGTTAAATCCTTAACGGGAACTCTGCTAGCGTTGCTAAAGCTAATGTCAGGCTAGCTTGCCAACGTATCTAACCTCAGAAGAAAGTAGTTTAGTAAACTGGCTCAGCTACAAAGTAACTAGTTTGGAGTCTTTTATTTACCTATATATTTTTTTCATTTCGGTTCCTTCAGAATTTGATTTTACAGGTGAAAAAAGATAGGGATGTATCCAATCCCTACCTTTTGCGAAGTTGCAATATTAGCATGGTAGTTGTTTGACTGTTGAAGGTCTCTCTAGCCCTACTAGCCAGTTTTAGCGTCTAACGTGAACCTATGTGTTGTTACAATAGAGGCTTTTTTGTAACAATACATACAAAATGCCTTGTGTGTAAAGATTTTTGGTGATATTAGCGTTTTACTAATTTCGACAATTTCACTCAAAACAGCTTTGGATAATTAAAGGCTTATAGATTAAGTACAACTCTATACTCCTAATATAAGTTGAGAATGTAGCTTTTGCTGTGTTCGTTGTTACCGTTTTTGTTTAGATCTAAGCCTATATAACTGCACAAGTGTACAAAATGCAAAGCATAACATGAGAAAATACAAAATGCATCTTTTTCAAATGATCATTTCATTTAATATGAGAGAAAAACAAACCAACATGGCCCTATAAGAAATGCCCCCAAAACTCATAACTAAAAAGTCAGCTAAATGTAATTACTATTTTTGCCACCCACTGTCATCAGGCTTTTTGACTATTTAGTAAATGAGTTTTGTCCCATTCTTTGTTTTAATTAAGCCACAACCGAAGGCTTTTTGCAAATAAACAGCCTGTTTAAAGTAATGCAGTAGTATCTTAGCTGAGCATAAATCCTGACTTTAACTAGGCCCATCTGAAACCCATTCATAGTTGGGACTGGTATGCATGGCAGCTCCTGTCCTCAAGGACTGGTGTACTGCTGGTTTTTGATGTCGCCAACACACCTAACCCACATTGTCCAACTACATCCTCACTCAGCATGTCAGAAATCTGCAGAGGCTTGCTAATGAACTGTTATTTGGTTATTTGATTCAGGTGTGTTGAACCAGGGAAATAACAAAAGCATGAACACACAACTTCAAGTCTTGACATTCTCTTTCTTTCTGACAGATCATAAACACTGACATTAAATAAAGCAAGTGAGGCTTCTGATGTTGTTTGAGGTTATTTTGTGGTATGGAAGCGCTCGAAGTAAATTCAGGAGGACGGCCACACCTAATTTCACTAGGGTCATTCTACTCCTGTAAACATGGAGGACATTTGTGAATCGACAGGAAGAGTGGTTATTCTTACACACAGACCCATCTTGGTTTGGAAAGCTCTTCTCTCACTAAATAAAATCACAATCTGAAAGACTTATTTTTTTATTTTCTCAGGTTATTTGTAATGATTAATAAGTTGCCTTGTTTTGATACATTTATGTGGAACAAAAAACAGAAGAAACCTGTAAGGGGGAGAACGATTTATTTATTTTTGCATAGTCGTATGTTGGCTTAACCAGCCATCAGTGCTTCTCTAACCTTACCAAATTAGGTGATGTCTTTGCAGTGACTAAAGGTGAGTTCATTATTTCCGTTCCTCTCAACACAGTTGACATATACTTCAGATTTGAGCTATGTGAGAAACGATAAACACCGGACTAAGCCTGAACACCGAGGGGAGAAATGCACGCGTGTTTTATTTTCTCCCCCTGTAACACAGCTTTGCGAATGCCCTGGTCAGCGCAGTCTGTGAGCGCTGTAAAAGTGGCTTTGCTCCAACTGAGAAAATCGTCAACAGTAATGGAGAGCTTTACCACGAGCAGTGCTTCGTCTGCGCCCAGTGTTTCCAGCAGTTTCCAGAAGGACTCTTCTATGAGGTAACGCATGTCACATGATGGTGCTCTTTTGAATGCCACAAATCAACGCAATACTGAGCCATACCGAGTGCACAGAAAGTTGTTGACTCTCTTTTACAAATATGTTTGAATGTTTTCCTTTTACAGTTTGAGGGCAGGAAATACTGTGAGCATGACTTCCAGATGCTCTTCGCTCCCTGCTGCCACCAGTGTGGTGAGTGTTGACTTTTAGTATTGACCACGTTTTGTGTGGATTCAGAAAACTAAATTGTTTGTAGCTTTTTGGGAAGTGGCAACTGGAATATTCTTTTTTTTTTAGGTTTGTAATCTATTCATATCAAAATTATAAGTGATATTACACATTTAGTTGTTAATACAATTAAACTATTTTTTTTTCGTCAACACACCTGCTGGCAGCCTAAGTGTTGCAGTGTTTGTCTCATTTTAATTATGCGTTTTCATCTCATGCCTGGTGTGTCGAGTTGATCTGTCGTATGATTTTTTTTTCTTTTTTTTCTTCTTCTTCCAGGAGAGTTCATCATCGGTCGTGTCATTAAGGCCATGAACAACAGTTGGCACCCTGACTGCTTCTGCTGCGATATTTGTCAGGCAGTACTTGCAGATGTGGGGTTTGTCAAAAATGCTGGCAGGTTAGTAATCCCGGCGTTTTACAGTCTGGCAAATAACAGCGTGGCAGCCTTTTGAACAGGTGGCGTCGCTTGCCAAGCTTGTGACTCTCTTTGCATTTTAGCAAATAATGGAATTTTAAGCAGCTGTGATGGAGTGTGTCACAAAATCTGTAGGAATGTTTTTAGCTCCCTGTGATTGCTTTTTTTTTTTTTTTTTGTTTCCCTCAGGCACTTGTGTCGTCCATGCCATAATCGGGAGAAGGCTCGGGGCCTAGGCAAGTATATCTGCCAGAAGTGCCATGCTATTATTGAAGAGCAGCCGCTGATCTTTAAGAACGATCCATATCACCCTGACCACTTCAACTGTAACAACTGCGGGTCGGTGCCATCACCTTCATCTTATTCTCATGTTTCCACACATTCTACTGGTAGGATAAATTTAAAAAGCCAATAGTCTTTTTAAATTTTATTCATATTTTTTTTTCCTAGAAAAGAGTTGACTGCTGATGCAAGAGAACTGAAAGGGGAGCTCTTCTGTTTGCCCTGCCATGATAAGATGGGTGTGCCAATCTGTGGCGCCTGCAGGAGGCCCATTGAGGGACGTGTGGTCAACGCCATGGGCAAGCAGTGGCATGTGGAGGTTTGTGAATGCTTCAGTCTTGGGTCTTATTGGTAATATTTATCGCACTTCAATGCGTTCATTACCTGAGAAATGGCTCATATTGTTTTTTGGTCTAAAAATGTGTTTTCTAATTTAAAAAAAACACACTGTTCAAATATTTTGGCCAGAATGAAAGCAGTATAAAGATAATCATGAAACTCAAATTAAAGATGAAAGAATGTCGTTTTTTTTCTCAAATGAGAAAAAGATTATAATTTTGTGTCTCATCTGATTCTGACTTCAGATGTTCTTCTTAAAATATCAGGCACAAAACTCTTATCTTCCCCTTATCTATATAGATAGACATGATTTTGTCCAAATCTTAAAGACATCCTTGGTCTTATTCAGATCTCTGCACTGCAGCCAGACTTGGGTAGAATATAAAAACATTCAATAAATTATGCATGTTGTCAAGATATATGAACTTGAAAATGAAGGAAAAGGTATTTGGACCCAAAACGCTTTAAGCTAGTTGGAGTGTTTCTGACGGACCTGAGAGTTTGGAAAAGACGAATTCTCCAGAGGTCAAGCAAGGCAGATCAAATGATGGATTCATCTGACTGAAGGCTGCTGCATTTCATACTCTCTAAAAGTTTGACACTATTAACAGTGTTCAGCAGGCGGTGTAATGCTGAAGATGTTAATTGGCAGCAAGTAGTTTTACATCCAACCACTTCAGAAATGACAGACATGAGGTTCTTTTTTTATTAGTTACACCATGAATGCTCTGTATTATGGGATGCATGGGTACACAACAAGAAGAGACTACATACAAACTGCAGTGTTTTTTGAAGATTCAGACATTTTACTTGTAAATGTTCCCGACTATTTAACAGCCATTTATATCATGTTTAGATGTTTAGATTGCAGCCAACATCTCTTCAGTTTGATCAGTATTTGACTTTCATTAGAAATGCGTCTTCCCCTTAGTAACATCTGTTTCTTTACAGCACTTTGTTTGTGCCAAATGTGAGAAACCTTTCCTTGGTCACCGCCATTATGAGAGAAAAGGTTTGGCTTACTGTGAGACGCATTACAATCAGGTAAGAAGCTAAAACTTGGCTTTGAATGACACGACCAACATCACAACGCAGGAAGACAATGAAGGAATTTGTTTGCTTTCTCTCCTTGTTTCTCTGCTGTCAAGCTCTTTGGGGACGTGTGTTATCACTGCAACCGTGTGATTGAAGGCGATGGTGAGCATCGGTGTGATAAAACACATAATTAGGATCTTCTGTGGTTCAATAATTAAAAAAAGTTCTGTGGTTCAGCAATGAACAAAGTGTTGCTTTCAGTGACAGCAGCTGAATCTTCTGTTTTTATTTCTTTCTTCTGCACCCCCTCAGTTGTGTCTGCTCTCAACAAAGCCTGGTGTGTCAGTTGTTTCTCCTGCTCCACCTGCAACACCAAGCTCACTCTCAAGTAAGTCTTAATATGTTCATTGATGCAAACCATAAAATCTAGTCACATGCAACTCTTCCACCTCATGTTTGTTGTGCCTCTTACTTTTCTTTAACACTTCTCACTATTAATAGGTGTGTTTTTCATGATGCCCCAACACTGCTTCTTTCTTATTTCCTGTTTTCCTACTGTGTCTTCTTTTCCACGCCTCAATTGGTGTGTTTATCACAACTCAGAGATAAGTTTGTTGAAATTGACTTGAAACCAGTGTGTAAGCATTGCTATGAGCACTTGCCTGAAGAGCTGAAACGCAGACTTGCTCGGCGTGAACGTGATGCTAAAGACCGCAGGAAAAATCCGGCAGTGTGCCTGTAGCTTCACCACTCCATCCATGGGTTGGTGCTGTCGCTGCCTTCCTCGCTTACTGTGGTTGTCCTTGTTAACTTCTTTGGCTCTATGGCATGTCATTATTTTTTTGTAATTTACTTTCTAGAGTGAAACCAGTGTAGTTGTTTGTGTTGGTGGCATGAATCTAAAACATGTACATGCATGTTAGATATAAGCAGAGCTTGATTGGTTGATTAAATTCAGATGCCTGGTAATTAATTTAGTTGGTCAGACAGAAAAAAGCTTGGTGCAATGTGTTGCATTCGGAAGTTTTGTAATCTAATCAACAACATAAGACCCAAAATACTCCAGTGGTTTTATTCCTGTTTTCCTCTTTGCAGGAACAAGTTTGTAGAGTTTGACATGAAGCCTGTTTGTAAAAAGTGTTATGAGAAGTTTCCGCTTGAGCTCAAGAAAAGGCTCAAGAAGCTGGCGGAGTCATTGGGACGGAAGTGAGCTGCTGTCTGATAATCACCTGGATGGGCTCCTGCTGTGGTAAAATGTCCAGGGAAGATGTTATAGTAAGACATAAAGCCATTTTGGAGAAACTGAATAAAGGAAAAGTTTAGCTCTAGATCAACACCAGTAAAGTTGTAAGTGAAGGTTTATAAGGTTTGCTTTAAAAAAAAGTCCATCTGTTTACAAACCAACATTGACCCAAAAGGTGAAATTCATTGAAAAATTTGCATTTATAGAAATTTATGCAAATGTTTCACCTCATACCCATCTTTTTTTTTCTTTTTTTTTAAGTTTTTATATTTTGTTTGATTGTACATTCCTAAATTATTAATTTGTTTTCTGTGGAGCGTTTCAATGTTTAAGTCTATTGTCCCTCTACTATCACCGTGTCTGTTAGCTGTGTTAGTGCCTGCCAGAATATAGAGTTTAACATGACTCTTAATTACAAATGTGCCTTAAAAACAAGAGCTGTTTAAATGGGAATTGCTTCTATATTACAACTTGTATCTTTACTCGGTATAGCTGTGCTTGTGTTTGTCTTTGACTAATCTACTGAATACAGAATCCGTTGACCTTCATGTCCTATGTAATTTTTCTAATTTTTAGAAAAATCTTCAAGTTTTCAAAATATTGCGTAAAATTAATATCCTTAATGAATATATATTCCGTATCAAATTGTGAAATTAATGGCTGTGTAAAATCCATGCGCCTATTTTGGGTCTTGTTCTTATTTTTCAAAATCTAATAATGTATGCTGTCTGAATGTGGTTATATATTCCAAATGCCTGGAGTTGTTGGATATTTCTGGATTAATTAACATTTAAAACATTCAAAGGTGAACGGCTAACAGGAAATCAGAAGTTTTTTAGCTAGTATTTTAACCTGTTTGATGTGACATGATCACTAACAAACCCTCTAATTGCTTTGGTTATTTATAAACTTGAATGCGTTCTGAAATGACAGGCACACAAAATAAGTTTTTTGTGCTAATTTTACCTATTGGAAGATTTTGTGTTTACATTTCAGTTGCAAGCTTGCATTTTACTAGCATGGAATTGAAAATTACAGTTTACTGCATCTTATGTACAGTGCTGAGATGCTTCATTAAAGATCAATAAAGTATTCTGAACACATAATGTTGAACTTGTGTTTACAGAAATTAATGAATCTGAGCTTATTATATTTTTTTCCCCTCCACAACATAACTTCAGTGCTTGGTGGTGTTAAATTTCCCAAAGTTTAAACCTGTAGCTGTAAGAAGTATTTGTCTAATATCCTTGTGCTCATATAAATATTTATCTCCCTTGACATATTTTGCTTCATCAGTCCTATTCATTTAATCTCATTATGTGATTCATTTGTTCCACTTATAAATAAACTACTATGAATTATCCATCCATTTTCTTTACACCAACAGCTGAGGTGTAATGAAAAAACATATCTAAACAAACATATCTTAAACAACACATCTGCTTATCAAAGCCATACAAACATGGAAAAGGATTAAAAAAAATTGGGAGTACTCAGTGTACCTTAGCACACTAAATGTATTTAACTATGTTACAAAAGGCAGCTGTTAACACAGGCTGGTGGTAGATGAGTAATCATTTATTAATTATTTATTCGCTACACACTGGAGGAACTTGTACAGGTGGGTTTTGGCAGGTAAGGGTAGCATGTTCTCATGCTTTGGCCGGAGGGGTGAGACGAAACTCAAGAAGTGAAGTTTGAAAGTTGCCCATTCACCGAATGTCATACCCAGGAGGGCTTTCAGATCTTCTGTGTCACCAAAGACCAGAGCAGAGCCATTGAGTTTGTGGATTTTCACCGTCTCTCTGTACTTACTGTCTAATTTCAACCTCTCCATCTGAAGAAAAAAGAAAGGAATATAAAACACAATGAGGATAAGTTAGGTCAAAGAGTAAGGCTGAGAAATGTTATGAAATATTTTATCAGCACTGATAAATGATTAAAGGAATGAGCAAAACTGCTACCTCTGCAAAAACATTACATGATGCAAAAACGTCCAACAAGATCTCTTTCCGACAAACTATCACTACAAATTTTAATCTGAAAGTTTTTTTGTTTGTTTTTAAACGAGCTAGCTTTAGAACAAAAATATCCAAGATATGCTATAAGTGCACAAGTCAGACAAACTAACTGTCCAAACTCCTCACCTCTTCACATATGTCGTCTGTGGTCATTTTGATAAGACTTG
>NW_006799999.1:1737700-1740531 GCF_000485575.1 Poecilia formosa
GAATTCTCCAGAGGTCAAGCAAGGCAGATCAAATGATGGATTCATCTGACTGAAGGCTGCTGCATTTCATACTCTCTAAAAGTTTGACACTATTAACAGTGTTCAGCAGGCGGTGTAATGCTGAAGATGTTAATTGGCAGCAAGTAGTTTTACATCCAACCACTTCAGAAATGTATATGACAGACATGAGGTTCTTTTTTTTTATTAGTTACACCATGAATGCTCTGTATTATGGGATGCATGGGTACACAACAAGAGGAGACTACATACAAACTGCAGTGTTTTATGTAGTTTCAGACATTTTACTTGTAAATGTTCCCGACTATTTAACAGTCATTTATATCATGTTTAGATTTCAGCCAGCATCTCTTCAGTTTGATCAGTATTTGACTTTCATTAGAAATGCGTCTTCCCCATAGTAACAGCTGCTTCTTTACAGCACTTTGTTTGTGCCAAATGTGAGAAACCTTTCCTCGGTCATTATGAGAGAAAAGGTTTGGCTTACTGTGAGACGCATTACAATCAGGTAAGAAGCTAAAACTTGGCTTTGAATGACACGACCAACATCACAACGCAGGAAGACAATGAAGGAATTTGTTTGCTTTCTCTCCTTGTTTCTCTGCTGTCAAGCTCTTTGGGGACGTGTGTTATCACTGCAACCGTGTGATTGAAGGCGATGGTGAGCATCAGTGTGATAAAACACATAATTAGGATCTTCTGTGGTTCAATAATTAAAAAAAGTTCTGTGGTTCAGTAATGAACAAAGTGTTGCTTTCAGTGACAGCAGCTGAATCTTCTGTTTTTATTTCTTTCTTCTGCACCCCCTCAGTTGTGTCTGCTCTCAACAAAGCCTGGTGTGTCAGTTGTTTCTCCTGCTCCACCTGCAACACCAAGCTCACTCTCAAGTAAGTCTTAATATGTTCATTGATGCAAACCATAAAATCTAGTCACATGCAACTCTTCCACCTCATGTTTGTTGTGCCTCTTACTTTTCTTTAACACATCTCATGTGCCTTAAAAACAAGAAGAGCTTTAATGGGAATGGCTTCTACAGTACAACTTGAATCTTCACTCAGAATAGCTGTACCCATGTTTGTCTGTAATTAACTGCTGAATACAGAATCCTTTGAGCCTTAATGTCTCTATTATTAAATTGATTAATTGTAATTTTTAGAAAAATCTTGAAGTCTTCAAAGTGTTACATAAAATTAATATCATTAATGAATATAAGAAATCAAATTGTGAAATTAACAGTGATAATTCATGCCCCTGGCATGGGTTTTGTCTTATATTTCAAAATCTAATAATGTATGCTGTCTGAATGTGCTTATGTATCGTAAATGGCTAGATTTGTGCAATATTTCTGTATTAATTAACATAACATTCAAAGGTGCACAACTAAAAGGAAGGCAAATAGAACTGTTCTCTAGTTAATATTTTAACTTGTTTGATGAAAATGTCACCAACAAACCCTCAGGTTGCTTTGATTATTTTTAAAGTTGAGTGTGTTTTGAAAAGACAGCCACCCAAAATAAGGTTTCTAATTTTACTATTGGAACACTTTATTTACATTTCACTTGACTTGGCATTTAGGATGGAATGAAAACATACAGTTTATTACATCTTATGGTCTGCTTCACCAAAGAGCAATAAAGTATTCTGAACATATATTGTTGAATTTAAGTTTACAGGAATTAATAATTATGAGCTTATGGGGAATTGTGGGGAATCTTTTTTCCCCACTGCATAACTTCAGTGCTCTGTGGTGTTAAGTTTTTTAGAGGTCATAATGTGACAGTTTTACTTACAACTGAACTCTTATGAATTAATGTTAGTGTTTTTTTTTAATTAAATGGTTATGAACAATAATTACATTAAAAGCAACATGCATATGCTAAACACTATCAGTAGAAGTCAAATGACTCACTAACACGCTTGAGTTGTAGTTCAGCTGTGAATTAATATATTTATACAGTGGGTGAAAAATGTTGCACTCTGGGACTTGACTCCATATCCTGGAAGCCAGAACCAACAGATGAGGTGTAATGAAAACATATTTCAACACATCTGCTTATCAAAGCCATACAAACATGGAAAGGGGTTAAAAAAAAAGATTCAGAACACTCAGTGTACCTTAGCACACAAAATGTATTTAAATATGTGACAAAAGGCAGCTGTTAACACAGGCTGGTGGTAGATGAGTAATTATTTCTTCGCTACACACTGGAGGAACTTGGACAGGTGTGTTTTGGCAGGTAAGGGTAGCATGTTCTCGTGCTGTGGCTGGAGGGTGACAGGAAACTCAAGAAGTGAAGTTTGAAAGTTGTCCATTCACCGAATGTCATACCCAGAAGGACTTTCAGATCTTCTGTGTCACCAAAGACCAGAGCAGAGCCATTGAGTTTATGTTTTTTCACTGTTTCCCTGTACGTACTGTCCAATTTCATTCTCTCCATCTGAAAAAAAAGAATATAAAATACAATGGGAATATGTTAGGTCAATGAGTAAGACTGAGAAATGTTCTAAAATACTTTTATCACAAAATGCATAAAGGAATGTGCACAACTATCACAGCAAAAACATAACGTGATGGAAAAATGTCCAACAAGATCTCATTCTGACTGTCATTACAGATTTAAATATGAAAGTTTTAAAAAAATGAGCTATAAAGATCTAGACAGATCTTTAAAGAACGATGTAGAACAAAACTACCCAATGGAAATAAATTAATTATAGCAAGATATGCTATAAGTGCACAAGTCAGACAAACTAACTGTCCAAACTCCTCACCTCTTCACATATGTCGTCTGTGGTCATTTTGATAAGACTTG
>NW_006799999.1:1741506-1742543 GCF_000485575.1 Poecilia formosa
CTTGATGAATTGAGTTAGAAACCATATTTCTTTCCTGACTTCATTCATGAATCCCAATTGGTTGCTGATCCGTTCGTTGTCCATTTCTCGCTTAATGTTCTTTTCTTGACTGAAAATGAGGTTCTTGATCATCTGAAAGGCAAACCTGAGTCCTGTTACTGCTGGTACTCCTAAGGATGCAATAGCAAAGCCCTCCAGGATATTCACCTCACTATTTGCTTCTGTCCCCTGCTCCTCTGGTTTTATTTCAGCATTAGGAAAAACCCAAACAAAAAAGACCACTATGAGAACTATTGGGACAACAATGATGGACAGTAGGAAAAACCACAGGGGGCAGCAGCAAACCTTCTTGGATATCCAATCATTGGGGCCGTCCTTCACCTCCTGAAGTAAAAAAAAAGTAACCCAAGAAGAAAAAAATGGTTACCAATCATTGCTGTGTTTTAGGGATATGTCTACATAAATACATTCTGACTTTCTATCAGTTTGTTGCCCACATTTTGTTTTGAAACCACTAGGTAACTGGAAGACAGTTTGGTAAAATAAATGCATTGTTCCTTCAAATTTAATCCCTATAACGCAGATGTCATGTTGAGTTTGATCTCAAAATGAGATCAATATTTAATGAGTAGATTCAGTTGAGTAAAATTATTGTTAATTTTTGGAAAAAGCCAGTGGACAGCATGTTAATGTCTTACACATTGAATCAGAGAAGGACTGAAAAGACATCAACTGGCTGTCCAACAAGGCATTTAAAGTCCTTTGCAGAATATTTTTCAATGATTTGTTTATTATCCACAAAAACAAACACAACGTGAAAATAATAACCACTAAATATGTTCTTAAGGTATAGAAAAGCCAACAGAAACTCACCTTTTCCTTTACTTCATCCTCTTCATCATATTGAGTGACACGATAGAGTGCTAGTGGCAGTTTCCCAAAATTCACCTGCATGGCATGAAACAATCGTATGGCTATCCCAGCCCATAGCATGTCACTGCCAGCAAAATGCCAAGCACTGAAATTCACATAAAGGA
>NW_006799999.1:1744008-1746049 GCF_000485575.1 Poecilia formosa
CAAGATATGCTATAAGTGCACAAGTCAGACAAACTAACTGTCCAAACTCCTCACCTCTTCACATATGTCGTCTGTGGTCATTTTGATAAGACTTGTGACTGGAAGAGGAGCTATGTTCCTCATCCAACCAGAATCTTCCAGCCTGCATGTCCCTCTGATAAAAGCCAGTTCCCTCCTGATTGACTGATCCAGATTCACCATCCCTACTTGGAAGATCTCCAGGTTCTTTATGGTGAACTCAAACTCGTCATCCTTGAGTAACGCTTCGAACACTTCAGGATCTCCGTCCTGCTCGAGGAGGTCCTCGATGTTTGTCCGCATCACATATAGCTCCTCCCTGGACTGGCTGAAGACCTGCCAAAGGGTCTTTGAATCATCATGGCTCGCTTTCTGTTGATCAATCGCTGCTCTCTGCTTTTCATCCTCCACACACTGCAGGATCCAGCCGAATCGACAGGGCCACTGGTTGGCTAGAACCACCCATGCTGCAGTGTCCTCTGGGTCAGGAAACTCTTTCTTCAGTAACTTCATGATTATGACCGTTACCCAGACAGAGCTGATCGTCCTCTTCATTGAGATGGCATCATCTAACATGTATTTGTTCAGCTTTTTTTCACCCTTGCTAAGGATTGTCAGAACCATTTTCTCCAATTCATCCTCTTTCATTTCTATAGTATCTACAATGGACTCCGTTGATTCCCCAATTGCCAACACTATCGGCTCTATCACAGATGTCTTTCTCCTGTGTCTGTTCCACCTCAAGGGGGAATCTTCAGAGAATCCTGGAGTGTTGTTAAGACTGTGAAACAACTTGTGCTTTAAATTTTGAGACATTGTTGGGACTGTGAAGGCCAGAGTGACTATGCGGTTCAGCAGTCCGTGAGCTCTGTCCTCTTTACAGATGGAGCTTTCTGCAAATTTCACTTTTTCTAACAGAACAGTTGGATTTACAGCCAGAATGGAAAGAACTGGACTTTCCTCATCTGAGAGTAAAATATTGATGGCCCCCAGGACTGCAACAATTTTCTTGGGGGAGCAACGGTCCAGATTAGTAATTTTCAACACAATACGTATCCTCCTCTTTTCAAATACCTCCATGAACTTGATGAATTGAGTCAGAAACCATATTTCTTTCCTGACTTCATTCATGAATCCCAGTTGTTTGCTGAGCCGTTCGTTGTCCATTCCTTTCTTAATGTTATGAGCTTGGCTGAAAACGAGGCTATTAGCCATCTGAATGGCAAACCTCAATCCTGTCGCTGCTGGGATTCCTAAGGATATAAAGATGGCGCCCTCAAGTAGGTCCACCTTAGTAACTTCAGTCTCGTTCTTCTGTGGGGACTGTACTTCAGGAAAACCCCAAACAAAAAAGACAACTAGGAGAACTACTGGGATAACAATGATACACACCAGGACAGACCACAGAGGGCAGCCTAAAACCATCTTGTATGTCCAGTTATCGAGGGTGTCCTTCACCTCCTGAAGTGAAAAAAAAGTAACCCAAGGAGAATAAACGGTTACCAATCATTGCTTTGTACTGTGCATGTTACTAATATAAATGCATTGTTTCTGCAAATTCAATCCCCATCATGCAGATCTCATGTTAAGTTTGATCACATCCCCTTAAAGTGATTCTTAATTAGCTTCAGCTTTCCCTCATGGAGGTTGGAATCCTATTTGGATTCTCACTGTGACCAGTCCTATCTATATAGCAGGTTAGATTTGATGATTTTAAATTAGAAGACTCAGTTGAGTCAAATAAAAATTCATCAAACTCCCCCTCTTCCCCCCCAAAAATGGACAGTATGTTAATATATTGCACACTGAGTAAGCAAAGGACCGAAAAGACACTAGAAGGCTGGCTAACGAGTTACTTAAAGTGTTTTGCAGAACATTTTTCAATCCTTTTTTGTTACCCAAAAAAACACACACACAATGTTAAAATTATAACCACTGAATATGTTCTTAAGGTATAGAAAAGCCAACAGAAACTCACCTTTTCCTTTACTTCATCCTCTTCATCATATTGAGTGACACGATA
>NW_006799999.1:1746159-1749845 GCF_000485575.1 Poecilia formosa
CACACAGCAGATAAGGAGACGGTGTCATAAACACTGCAAACATGCAAATCATCTGATGCAGAAAGTAGTCATCAGTGTCACACTGAGTAAATCCAGACAGGTTTAAGTGGTTGTTTTAGAAACGATCCGCTTGTACTTTTCACACCACTTACCTCCCATTTGATCAAGAATCACATCCAGTCGGTCCTGACAAGAAGAGTAGAGACCCACTGTTGCCGGTGATGAAACCTTCGTTAGCGTCTTGGACAGAGCGTATGCATAGATATTATCTGAAAGAGATTTATGTGAACAGTTGATGTGGCTAACTCATTATAATGCAGGTAATATTGCTATTGTCTAAAGATACATTATTATTTTAATCTGTAGATTTAGAGATGTTCTATTTCTAAGCTCTGCAGATCTACATATTTCCTGGTGAAATTGTAAACTTTGGTCTGAGAAAAATCTCATAAACTTGCAGAGGACCTCCATTGGGTTTCACTTTTCTCTGCATACACTCGCCTCATACCTCAGCCTTTTACACTTTATTACTCTTACAAACCTTGCACACTGAGAGACTGAAGTTGTTGCCTATTCTTCTTTGCAGACAAGATCAAAATTCAGTCAAATTATCTAATTATCTTCAAACATTATTTCACTCTAGACACATGATTGGATTTAGGTCAAATCTTTGACAGAGCCATTCTAATCTGAATATGCTTCGATCTAAACCACTTCATTAGAGATGTGTGTGTATGGCTGTTTGTTGTGTATGTCTCTGTGTTGCCAAGCGATGGATTGGTCACCACTGGAGACAGCCACCAACCCCTTTAGCGACCTCACAAAGATCAGCATGTTAAATAATAGATGGACACTGGCTTATCAGACATTGTAAAAATTAAAAGTGTGGATATATTCTTAAATTTACCAAATTTTGAATGATTTATCAGTGGTAACGATACACAGCATATATTATTTTCTAAGATGAATATTCATTGGCATATACATTTTCATTAAAGCTCTAAATGTGCAATTACATTTCAGGCACAGTCAGAGGTGGTCTTAGCAGACGTGACCACAGCCAGGTAAAGCACATCAGCTGTTCGGATGTGTGAAATTTCTTGGTAAAAACAACTGCAGTCTTGCAATGTTTTTACACCAATAGTGTCAGGAATTGCAGGAGCTGCTTAAGTATCATGAGAGAGACAGGGGGTATTATGTCCTCTCCCATCTATCATTGAATTAGCTCAGTTGTGATGCTGTTGTCTTGAAATTTTCAGAAAGACAAGACTTGTGCAATAGCAGCTACTGAAAATGCTCTCAAACTCCTTCTTGTGTTTGCTCCTGCTACTTTTTCCCCCCTCCAGACTTTCAAACACCTTATGGCTGCTGTTCATTAATTTAACCCAGACAGGCACTGTTCCCATCAAACAGGATAGAAATCAGAGGCTGAACTCACACAGAGCCACCACTGATTCACATAATAATGTTTGCGAAGTGTGTTAGGGAGAATTCATTTGCACCCTGAAACAGAGTGAAAATAGAGTCCTTCTGAGGAGAAGGGATGGACTCTTCTACATGCACATTCATTTCTTGTGGAACAACTCACCTGTTGTTACCTCCTTCATGACGACTGTAGGAAGGGACATGCAACTGTCAGAGAAAACACCTTTGATCTGTGAAAAATAAGAAAAAGCAAGACTCTCAGCTTGGGACACTTTGGAGACATTTCTGCAGCCATGTGTAATCTGTTTAGCTCCAGCTCTCTCCTCACTTCCCTCCTCTCACATCTCTTCCTCTCCTCAAACCTTTAAGGGATTAATACATATCATTGCATTTATTGTTTTATTGATCAATCATAAAAGTTTCATGCTGGATTCATGAAGGATATTGTTAATACAATATTTACTATTAGCTCATATGTCGAATGCTTATAAACCAGTCGTGGTGTATTTAATTCTGAAAAATGGGCTTTATGTTTATTCCCCTGCTTCAAATGTGCCTCATCATAGCCATTCAACAATTATGTCAAAGCTTTTGAACATTTATGGCTGTAGAACAAAAGATTTATTAACATTTACAGCTATTTTAATTGACATTGTTTGCATTCATAAAACATTATTGCCAAAACTTTTAATAGGCTTCGTTTTCTGATGTTCGGGGACCAATAAAATGTTAATATATTCCTTTTAAGCCTATAAGCTAATCAGCTGGCATTTACTACAATATCATCCATGTTCCTAATTCTGCAAAGGGCTGACAACATGTTACTGAACTCTGCAATTACTTGCACTGGAGACTTAGTGTGAAAAAAAAAACAACACTAATTTATTCCACAAAAAAAACCCATCATTATATATTTGCAGTTATAACTTGATGATGGAGATTTCTGCACCATTTCTTTCATCTTCATCTATGTCTCGGATTCATCCTGGTAGAACAGCTTTGATCAAATTCCGTTAAAGAATCCTGGGCAAAATTAGAAAGTGAGTTATTCCCTTTTTAACAACAGTGCCGTTAATTTAATTAGGTGCTTATTTGCGATTTATTGTCATGGTCACCCGTCCTCATGTTCCCAGACAGGTTGGTCTGACATAGCCTGCTGCTGTGTGTTTCTGTAAGGCTCGTTGAGGCCGTTTTAAATTAGTTGCCTCTCAGCGTGTTTCAAAGCAACCTTCTCCAGTCACAGCCAAAACAGATGATCTATTCTCAATTGAATTTATTTGGGGTATTGGTATGCAGACATGTTTAATTTCCTATTGTGATTTTTTTCTTTAGTAAAACGTGTTGTTTTTCTCTCTCTGAGCTTAATAAAATATTGCAACCTACTCATATGCTTCAATGTCTTTTTAAACATTAAATTTTAAACACCTTTAGGATCTTCTCAATTACCTTAAAAAGGGATTTTTTTTTCCATTGGCTAGTCCAGTGGTTTCCAAACTTTTTCTCCTGGGTTTCCAAACATTTTATCCCCCCCACCCCCACAAATAGCTGTCTGGTTGAACGACGTGTGTGAGCGAAAGGGGTGGGGGGTGGATTCTTAGAGACTCCCTATCTTTAACATTTTTGGGGGGGGGGCAAAATGAATGTACTTAGCTGAACAGACACCAACATCGGTAGCCTACAGGCCACTTGTTAAGCTTAAGGTGCTGTATTGATATTAGCTAGTTATCTTTTAGCTAACATCACCTGCATCCAACAGCTTTACTCAACTCAGTCGGTTAGTTTGGGGGGAAAACGGAAAAATTCTTTGCGTTTTGATGGTTTGCTACTATGATTCTAACACACACCTGCGTAGCTCTGCACAGCAGCAGTAGCAGGTCTCCTTCACTGCCGCACAGGTGTAAACCCAGCGCAGCGTCGTAGCGGTCATGTTGCGTTTAAAAGCGGCTCGGAAAACAGGTTACGACATGTTAACAACCCATTAAACAGTTTTAACTGCTGATAAAAGTGACAGAGGACACAAATATGGGAAGTGTGGAAGCCTCTACTGTATCAAATTGATATAGGAATAACAGAGAGTTGGCCATTCTAAGGTAAAAACCGAGCGAATACAGCGCTTATGTTTTTTTTGTTTTGTTTTATTTTCTTTTCATCCCCCCCCCACCTCCGAGGGGGCGCGCCCCACAGTTTGGGAACCTCTGGGCTAGTCTATTCCTACAACTTCTCATATGAGGTTGGTTGTCAAGGGAAAACATGTTTCTGGA
>NW_006799999.1:1749855-1773128 GCF_000485575.1 Poecilia formosa
ATAACCACTGAATATGTTCTTAAGGTATAGAAAAGCCAACAGAAACTCACCTTTTCCTTTACTTCATCCTCTTCATCATATTGAGTGACACGATAGAATGCTAGTGGCAGTTTCCCAAAATTCACCTGCATGGCATGAAACAATCGTATGGCTATCCCAGCCCATAGCATGTCACTGCCAGCAAAATGCCAAGCACTGAAATTCACATAAAGGAACCTGACGTTATGGCGATTCTGGTTCTCCATAGTCCAGACTGGTGCGAAGAAGACCAGCCTCACAATGAGAAGCAACAAATGTTTGACTGAAAGTTTGGCTGCAAGGGGCTTTTCTGATTTGTCGGATTTCTGCTCAATCCTCAAAGACTCCCGATTTGTGTACACTGGAAAAACAACAATTACAATATTTACATTGAGGATGTAAGTAGTTTAGATCCAAATGATTGTATTAGAAAATATGGATGAACAATATCATCATGATATCTTCTGCATTAATCAAAAAAGGCATCTGTGACCCAGTCTTGGAAAAGCAGAATAAAAAATATATTTTCTATGGATGCTTTGTTTAGTAACTCGTCTCAAGTAGAAACAAAGTCGGAAGAATAAGGAGACGGTGTCATAAACACTGCAACCATGCAAATCATGCAGCAGGACCTTCAGGGTACAGCAGCAATACTTTTCTTTTCCATGGAGGCCTGTCACCACTCAGACTAGTTGACATGACTTGTCTTTGTAATATATTTCCAAAATTTGAATGAACAGGGTGAATTTATATGTTCAACCTGACTTGCTATCTTTTTTGTGTACTTTGTTTATTCCTTTTTGTTTAACTCTCCAGAATTTTGTTTACTATGCTTTTTAAAAGAAATAATTTTTAAAAGATAAAAGGATGACTTAGATGACTGAGTAAAATGCAAAGAATGTCCTTTTGTAAATGCATCCAGTCAGTTTTTAAGAAGTTATTAAGACCTTTGGGTTTGACTGCATTATGTTGGAACATAATATGTTGTAATATTCTGTCACCATAATATTATCATGGACAGGTGCAGTTTGCACAGTCAGTGCATCATAGTTTCACACGTCTCTGTCACGTTCACAGCTCACACAGCAGATAAGGAGACGGTGTCATAAACACTGCAAACATGCAAATCATCTGATGCAGAAAGTAGTCATCAGTGTCACACTGAGTAAATCCAGACAGGTTTAAGTGGTTGTTTTAGAAACGATCCGCTTGTACTTTTCACACCACTTACCTCCCATTTGATCAAGAATCACATCCAGTCGGTCCTGACAAGAAGAGTAGAGTCCCACTGTTGCCGGTGATGAAACCTTCGTTAGCGTCTTGGACAGAGCGTATGCATAGATATTATCTGAAAGAGATTTATGTGAACAGTTGATGTGGCTAACTCATTATAATGCAGGTAATATTGCTATTGTCTAAAGATACATTATTCTTTTAGTCTGTAGATTTAGAGATGTTCTATTTCTAAGCTCTGCAGATCTACATATTTCCTGGCGAAATTGTAAACTTTGGTCCGAGAAAAATCTCATAAACTTGCAGAGGACCTCCGTTGGGTTTCACTTTTCTCTGCATACACTCCCCTCATACCTCAGCATTTTACACTTTATTACTCTTACAAACCTTGCACACTGAGAGACTGAAGTTGTTGCCTATTCTTCTTTGCAGACAAGATCAAAATGCAGTCAAATTATCTAATTATCTTCAAACATTATTTCACTCTAGACCAGGGGTCCCCAAACCTTTTCCTGTGAGGGCCATATAACTTTTTCCTTCTCTGCTGGGGGCCAGAGTCAGTTTGTAACAGAAAAAGTGTGATGACTGCAGGAGCCCAAATGTAAAAATGTATTGTTTTCCAGAAAGCACAATCAAATAACCCTCTCTGGGTTCTTCGCAGAATAAATCCAGGAAATAACACTATTAATGAAATAAATACCGTATTTTCTAGGCTATAGCCCGCAGATATCTCTGCCGCTCCAGGTTTTCCACAGCAATGCAGCAGCAGCAGAGGGGGGCGGACAGCCAACATTTGAGTCATAAAAGGTCAATTAAATATCACATTTATTAGGGTTGAAAAAGGAAAAGTTGCCAAGTTTAGATTTAACTGAACTGATGTTCAGTTTCTGAACGGTAACTGTAACAGTAAAAGTCCTGATCCTTCGTGTTGCTACTAGCATGAGATAAATGAAAATGGGCGCTTCCTCCTTCTTCTTCAGATTTCAACAGCAGCTTGCATCCATTATTTTTGCACTACCGGCATCTACTGGATCCTAATATCTATACCTCAAATTCTCATAATGATCCCAGTATTATTAAAAAAAAAAGAAAAATCTTCTTTTTCCCCTCAATGCTATTTAACTGATCAAAAACATTCTCAAATTTCAATTCCCTATTAAAACCTAATTCCATTTTAATGGGTGCTTTCTTCTTTTATTTCCAATTGTGACTTCCAATGATTCACTTCCTGCTAAAGAGCCCCCTGGTGGTTGATGAAAAATCCACATATAAGCGTCTTATAGTCCAGAAAATACGGTATATGAAAAAAAATCTGAATGCTCTCTGGTATTGTTCAGGGGGTCGGACCAAATGTGGAGGCGGGCCGGATCTGGCCCGCGGGTCGTAGTTTGGGGACCACTGCTCTAGACACGATTGGATTTAGGTCAAATCTTTGACAGAGCCATTCTAATCTGAATATGCTTCGATCTAAACCACTTCATTAGAGATCTTGTAGAGTTTCATTAACTGGATGTTATTTTGAAGCCTTAAACAGAGTTTCTTCCTGTATTTAACTCTATTCATTTCCCGATCAACTCCAACTGTCATCCCCACAAAATCATGCTGCCACTGTCATGTTGAATTATAGTGTACATGTTTATTAAGGTAATGTGCAGAAATGAAAATTTATGCAATCACTGTATTAGTAAGAGTGTTGATATGTACATTATATCTGCTTTACATTTTCTTCTGAACTGAAATTTCCTAAGAGATGCTGGTTTATGGCTGCATAGGGATGCAGTCGGTAGCACTGTCGCCTTGCAGGAAGAAGATCCTGGATCTGAATCCCAGCATGAAAGTTGCATGTTCTCCCTGTGCATGCATGGGTTCTCTGAGGGTAATCCAGCTTCCATGACTGTAATGTCAATTGGTTTCTCTGAATTCTCCTTAAGCATATGTGTGTATGGTTGTTTGTTGTGTATGTCTCTGTGTTGCGAGCGATGGATTGGTCACCACTGGAGACAGCCACCAACCCCTTTAGCGACCTCACAAAGATCAGCATGTTAAATAATAGATGGACACTGGCTTATCAGACAGTGTAAAAATTAAAAGTGTGGATATATTCTTAAACTTACCAAATTTTGGTAAAGGGGGTATTATGTCCTCTCCCATCTATCATTGAATTAGCTCAGTTGTGATGCTCAGTTGAAATTTTCAGAAAGACAAGACTTGTGCAATAGCAGCTACTGAAAATGCTCTCAAACTCCTTCTTGTGTTTGCTCCTGCTACTTTTTCCCCCCTCCAGACTTTCAAACACCTTATGGCTGCTGTTCATTAATTTAGCCCAGACAGGCACTGTTCCCATCAAACAGGATAGAAATCAGAGGCTGAACTCACACAGAGCCACCACTGATTCACATAATAATGTTTGCGAAGTGTGTTAGGGAGAATTCATTTGCACCCTGAAACAGAGTGAAAATAGAGTCCTTCTGAGGAGAAGGGATGGACTCTTCTACATGCACATTCATTTCTTGTGGAATAACTCACCTGTTGTTTCCTCCTTCATGATGACTGTAGGAAGGGACATGCAGCTGTCAGAGAAAACACCTTTGA
Source organism: Poecilia formosa (assembly GCF_000485575.1). Taxonomy (NCBI): domain Eukaryota; kingdom Metazoa; phylum Chordata; class Actinopteri; order Cyprinodontiformes; family Poeciliidae; genus Poecilia; species Poecilia formosa. Next base: position 1,753,699 of record NW_006799999.1, read on the forward strand.
TCTGTGAAAAATAAGAAACAGCAAGACTCTCAGCTTGGGACACTTTGGAGACATTTCTGCAGCCATGTGTAATCTGTTTAGCTCCAGCTCTCTCCTCACTTCCCTCCTCTCACATCTCTTCCTCTCCTCAAACCTTTAAGGGATTAATACATATCATTGCATTCATTTTTTTATTGATTAATCATAAAGGCTTCTGGATAAATTTTATGAAGGATATTAATTGTTAATACAACATTTACTGGTAGTTTGTATTTCAAATACTTAAAAACAGTTAATGGTAAATTTAATTCTGAACAGAAAATATATGGGGAGGTGTTTGTAATGTTAACAGTAAGGAATTATCATCAACATTTAGGTTTATTTAGCCTGTAATAGAGAGAAACTAGAAAATTTCTGAAGAAATTTAAACGGGTGCCAAAGTGTGCCCGCTGGTTGGAACCCAGCGTTCTGATGCTGTGGTATTGATGCTACTGCTTACTTTAGCATCAATAGTGAAGTAAGCTGTAATGTACTCAAGAGCATGTGGAGAGTCACAAGCATGTTGAGTAACATGGACTTATACCATTCAGTATGTTGAAATTAATGTCCATGTTAAAATGAGCCAAATTGCTAACATTAGCCTAAATGCTGGCGGTAGCATATGGGGCATCACTAACACGTTGTTCTACATTGACTTACTCCATTCAGTGTACTAAGCGTGGCTAATAAATAAGAAAAATAGCTAAAAGTTTTTTTTTTAGGAATACGGCTAATGCTAATGGGGGCAGTGAATAGCTAATGCTTGTGCTAATGTTTGTGCTAATGTTAATTCACTCCCGCCTATGGCGGTGCACTAATATTGAGATGGTGTCATCATGACCGACTTTCATACCAATAGAGCCAGAATATATTTGTGGGTATGAAGGTGAGTTAAAAACTGTTTTGGGGTCAAAAATCCTCTCCGCTTTTCACTCTAGTGGAGGAATATTGTCCACTAACCTGGGAGATTTTTATTTGATGGTAAAGGCTATTTGTGCACTGCCTAAGCTTCATTTAAAGTCCCACAATAATCCCATGTGTAACAGTGGTTGGGTTAAACCAGTCATATACAGCAATTACCTGTTGTGAAAAATATGAAGGCTTTTATTAAATATTGTACAATAACCAAAAAGAGAGATGTAACTTCTATCATNATGAAGGATATTGTTAATACAATATTTACTATTAGCTCATATGTCGAATGCTTATAAACCAGTCGTGGTGTATTTAATTCTGAAAAATGGGCTTTATGTTTATTCCCCTGCTTCAAATGTGCCTCATCATAGCCATTCAACAATTATGTCAAAGCTTTTGAACATTTATGGCTGTAGAACAAAAGATTTATTAACATTTACAGCTATTTTAATTGACATTGTTTGCATTCATAAAACATTATTGCCAAAACTTTTAATAGGCTTCGTTTTCTGATGTTCGGGGACCAATAAAATGTTAATATATTCCTTTTAAGCCTATAAGCTAATCAGCTGGCATTTACTACAATATCATCCATGTTCCTAATTCTGTGAAGGGCTGACAACATGTTACTGAACTCTGCAATTACTTGCACTGGAGACTTAGTGTGAAAAAAAAAACAACACTAATTTATTCCACAAAAAAAACCCATCATTATATATTTGCAGTTATAACTTGATGATGGAGATTTCTGCACCATTTCTTTCATCTTCATCTATGTCTCGGATTCATCCTGGTAGAACAGCTTTGATCAAATTCCGTTAAACAATCCTACTGGGCCGACTCGGCCAAATTAGAAAGTGAGTTATTCCCTTTTTAACAACAGTGCCGTTAATTTAATTAGGTGCTTATTTGCGATTTATTGTCATGGTCACCCGTCCTCATGTTCCCAGACAGGTTGGTCTGACATAGCCTGCTGCTGTGTGTTTCTGTAAGGCTCGTTGAGGCCGTTTTAAATTAGTTGCCTCTCAGCGTGTTTCAAAGCAACCTTCTCCAGTCACAGCCAAAACAGATGATCTATTCTCAATTGAATTAATTTGGGGTATTGGTATGCAGACATGTTTAATTTCCTATTGTGATTTTTTTCTTTAGTAAAACGTGTTGTTTTTCTCTCTCTGAGCTTAATAAAATATTGCAACCTACTCATATGCTTCAATGTCTTTTTAAACATTAAATTTTAAACACCTTTAGGATCTTCTCAATTACCTTAAAAAGGGATTTTTTTTTCCATTGGCTAGTCCAGTGGTTTCCAAACTTTTTCTCCTGGGTTTCCAAACATTTTATCCCCCCCACCCCCACAAATAGCTGTCTGGTTGAACGACGTGTGTGAGCGAAAGGGGTGGGGGGTGGATTCTTAGAGACTCCCTATCTTTAACATTTTTGGGGGGGGGGCAAAATGAATGTACTTAGCTGAACAGACACCAACATCGGTAGCCTACAGGCCACTTGTTAAGCTTAAGGTGCTGTATTGATATTAGCTAGTTATCTTTTAGCTAACATCACCTGCATCCAACAGCTTTACTCAACTCAGTCGGTTAGTTTGGGGGGAAAACGGAAAAATTCTTTGCGTTTTGATGGTTTGCTACTATGATTCTAACACACACCTGCGTAGCTCTGCACAGCAGCAGTAGCAGGTCTCCTTCACTGCCGCACAGGTGTAAACCCAGCGCAGCGTCGTAGCGGTCATGTTGCGTTTAAAAGCGGCTCGGAAAACAGGTTACGACATGTTAACAACCCATTAAACAGTTTTAACTGCTGATAAAAGTGACAGAGGACACAAATATGGGAAGTGTGGAAGCCTCTACTGTATCAAATTGATATAGGAATAACAGAGAGTTGGCCATTCTAAGGTAAAAACCGAGCGAATACAGCGCTTATGTTTTTTTTGTTTTGTTTTATTTTCTTTTCATCCCCCCCCCACCTCCGAGGGGGCGCGCCCCACAGTTTGGGAACCTCTGGGCTAGTCTATTCCTACAACTTCTCATATGAGGTTGGTTGTCAAGGGAAAACATGTTTCTGGAGAATGACGGACTTTGTCACTAATCAGAACTTTTTATGTTACTATGGGCTCCTCTACAGTTCACACTCCAGTCTTTTATTTGTAGTCTTAAGGTTTAGGAAAAGTTTTTGGACTTTTGATTGTGAGTGAATACTTAGTGTGTTTGGTGTGTTGGTTTGGGTTGTCCATGAAGATGGCTGAAATTAAAGGCCTAACTCCAGTCCACACCTGTAAGATGGTCTCTGTGAGAGAAGGGCTTAGACTCATTCCCAAAATATGGGACACTTAAAGGTGGAACAGAGTTTCATTCTGTTCCTGTATTTAGTAGAAACATCTATGGCCTCAGACTTTTTTTTAGACAAACCTAATTTTTATAGGATTTTCTTCAATTTGTTAGGTTACTAATTTTGCTATTGATAACCTCTTCCCTCAATTCAGGCTGTGGTGCTGCCACTTTTCGAGCTGAAACAATTAAACCCTTCTGACTGTGGAACCTAGGGTTTATTTTTAAGTTCGGATCTGGGAGGCATGTGTATACATGTTCTGTTAACTCTTCGTTGCACTTCGTATGGTCGCCCTCATTAGGGTGCCAGGTAGCAGCAGTCCTAACACGCTGCAGGTGTTTTCAACACACCTGGAGTTGATTTCCACTCACAAGGTTTAGGATTTAAGGACCTGGATGCCAGTACTTCAATGCTTTAGTGTTAACTTGCAGTGGTAAAGCTCCGAGCTTTCTGGGTTGTCAATGTGTCTCCCAGTTCTGCGGTTTCTTAGTTCTCCTCATCCTCGTAATCTCCACGCGCAGGTTACCTTTGCTGATCTCAATGTATGAATTTCCTGAGTTTCGTCCTGACATCCTGGTTCCTCATCTGCTCCGTCGACTCTGGACAAACTTCCACGGTTAGCTCCATCCAGCCCTTCTGCTGCTGCTTTACTTGTCCGACCTCCAACCCCTCCGCTCGGCTGCCTTCGTCTTGGTACTCACCCGGAAAAAAAAAGTTCTCCACTTCGGGTGGAGAACTTGCAGCAGACTCACCTACTGAATTCTAACGCCAAACACCTGCAGCGAGTCAAGACTGCTGCTACCTGGCGCCCTCATGAGGACGACCACACAACTGCAACAAAGGGTTAAACATGCAGACACCTCCCAGATCCAAACAGAAGTTGCCTTTTCTTTTGCAGGTTCTTTTACAAAATTCTTTTTTTTTTTTTTTGCCCCAGCTGGAACTGTTCTTACAAGAGAATTGTGTTCATGAAAAGTTTCAATCTGGCTTTAAAAAGTTTCACAGCACTAAAACTGCTATCCTAAAGTTGTTAATGACCTGGTTATAACTGTTTTTGAAAATCCCTGCTTGTCTGACTTTTTGAGGTCTAAGTGCCTTGTTTAACTTTGGATTATTGCATCATTTTATGAAGGCTTGAGCGTTGTGTGGGTTTGGAAGGAATTGTGCTACATTGGTTTAAGTCTTTAATTGGGGAAAAAAAAAAAGCTTCCCATCCCAGGTAGACACATATTCTTTAGCTGCAACACTTGTTACTTGGGGTGTTCTGCAATGATTCATTCAAGGTCCAGTCTTTTTTTCTTTCTTCCCCTTGTGTGTTCACTTAGGGTATATTTCTATGAAATATCTCTTTCCACTGCTTTGTTGATGGCATTCAACTATATCTGCCCATTTATAATAAAACAGTTCTGTGAAGGCATTATTGGAATGTTTTGCTGATATAAAGGTGTGAATGAACTCAAGATTCCTCCTCCTCAACCATAATACAACAGAGGTTATGGTATCTTAGATATTAGATCTTTCAAATGTCATTTTTGAGCGCTCTGTGAAGACTCATAATATATTCTTTGACTACTCATTTCACAAAGCACATCAGTTCAGTTGTCAAAATGAGGTTTTTTCAGCTATGTTTTCTTACTAAAGCAATGCTTTAGAAGTGATTGTTTTAAGATAAATTTGTTTAGATTACTGTAATTCAGTCAACCTTGACAAAACACTGCAGATCGCCTGTTAACAGGAACTAGAAAACATATAATTCCAGGTCTGTCTTTCTATTTGTTCCAGGATTCATTTTGAAATGAATCCTGTTTGCTACTGGTTTNCCCACACCCAGGTGGTACTAACCTAGGTCACTATCCAAACCCAGGTTTTGCCAACACTGGGCATTATGTAAATTCAATCCTTTACTCTAGGGGTGCTCAAAGTCGGTCTTCGAGGCCCGACTTTGAGCACCCCTGCTTTACACAAATTTAGGAAATCAAAACAGATGCAGGCAAATGAAATGTCTCCGTCTGATTTCCAAAAGCAATGGATTTTGAAGACAAAATCCATTGATTTTGTTTTCTCCAAAATCAATAGAGAAAACACAAGATCAATTTCAGAGTTAAAACCCCCAAAATAAACATTATTAAAACTGTCCAGAAACAACCAACAGTTTTAATAATGTTGGTTATTAATCAGAACCAAAAGTTTGCCTTTTGGTTCTGATTGATTTCTGATGCGTTGAATGTGTCTCAGCACATTCAACACATTAGACTACTAATGTACTGCAGCTATGCAATTGGCAGAAATACAATCTATCGTTATATCATCATTGTTTATTTATAGAATGATTTAGAAAACAAAATGCTATACAGGCTTGTCTATTTCGACCCATATTAGAACTTTGCATTGATTTCCCTTCATTTTAGTAGCTGCGATTTTCCCTAATCCTAACTAATACTAGTCTATTCCAAATTAAGTAAAACTTAATTCGCACTTTACCTCTAAATGATCAAAAGATCAAAAAGATCAAAAGCAATGATCAAATGACCCCTGATCAAAAGCAATGAATCCATCATATTAGGACCAGGTCTTGGTCCTATTATGATGGACATAATATGACACTGTACATATAATGGTGCGTTCACACCAAACATATTTTGAGCATCAGGCATGTTTGGTTTACATTCAAACTTTATGTGGAGGCGCGTCGAGGGCCGGTGCGGCATGTCTAGCGCAACATTGGACGCTGCACATAGACTTTGAATATAAACCAGACTGCGAATGCACCATTAGAATGTTCAGTTCCTATGGTAACAATTACATCATCAGTGATGACATCACTCTTTGATGCATCAAATGAATCTCTCTCGAGAGTAGAACACACACACTGTTTATTCAGACCTGTTCCTGTTTCAGACTTATAAGTTATAAGTTATGAATCTTCTCTAGGAGCTGTTTAAATTATTTGAAGGCACAGAATCAGCACAGTACAGGTTCACATTCTCAGGTGAGAGAGACTCACCTGGTATAAAGTTAATTTTTCAGTACTGGAATTGCACCAAAGATAAATTAGTTTCATCAAAGCATGTCATGAATATGTGTGCATGCCATGTATTCCATCTCAAGTCCAGAGCATACTAGTTTTTTTGTTGCTTTTACCACCACTAGATGATATGGATTTAAGATATAACATAAACAACACTATTCAGAGATACAATGAGTTTATAGCAGTAGTTTGAATTATCTAACCGTCTGTTGATTTGCAGCAGTCCACATTATCAGCAGATATAGAGCGCCCCAAAATAAAATTCTGCTTTGTCCCCATGGAGACTTGGGCCAGCGGCCCTGATGCCAACATCTCCATAAAACATATTAAAGATTGTGATTTTCCTGTAAAAAGTATATAACAGGTAGGAGTGATGAGGCAGAAACAAATCTGTGCTTCATTAATCCTCCTGGAATCTGTTCTGATCAACCATTTATTAAACATTTCCAAACAGCACCATATCTGAACTTTCTTCAAAATAATCAGTGTCCATGCTATTTTCTTTAGGCAATATACTTATTTTTGTAATAAACAGTTTTAGCTCCTTTAATGCAAAGGTTCAGCTTATGTTACATACTTAAGTCTCAAAATAACCCCCCTTTGTTTTCCCATATTCTACTGCATAAACGATATGCAATATATTTGTATTTTTTTATCTTTACACCAACATGTTCACAAAAAGACACAATATAGCTAAACTGATTTGACTCATGTAACATAAAAATGTAAAAGCAACATAATATTACTTTCCAACAACTTTCAGAACCATTTTATTTTATAGCTGATAACTAATGGTGTATTATTAAACCAGTGGTTCCCAAAGTATGGGGTGTGCCCCATGGAGGGGTTGGGGGGGCGCGATGAATGAGACAAAAAAAAAAAAAAAAAAAAAACTCTGAGGGAGCTGTTCATGTTTTAACCCCATTTTGCACAGAGGCTTTTATTTTAATGTATTGATGATAGTAAAGTTTAATATTGTTACAAATAAAAAAAGTTTGAAATAACACTGACAGCACAGAAAACTCTTCTACAGTATGGAACTAAAAAAAAACAAACTGTTACACAAAATGTTTCGCTGTAAAGACGGTTTGCAGTTTGTTGTGTTGTAACCTGAAGTGTGAAATAAACTTCAGTGGAGTTTGAAAACAAAATATGTGTATAGTTAAATGTGTGGTTGAACAATGTGTNCTATTCACTTCACCTTCCTCTTTTAGCAACATATTTTCTAACCTTGTCAGAACTTGCCTGAGAGATTCAAACAGACCGCACAGCTCTTGCTCACAGACTTGAAAGTTCTGCTGAAGTTTGTTTACGTTTCATGGTCCAAGCTCTGATCAAAGTGGACAAATCATACTTTTTAATCTTCTCTATAACTTAATCCTATGACTTCAGGATAGAGACATGATTTCAATCCAACAGGCTTACCTGGTTGATGTGGTTGGTCTGTTCTTCAGGTCATCTCATATCAATGCCTTTAAAACTCTACAAACCACAGAAAGCCAGCAGCAGCTGCAGGTAGAAGTAAAAGGTGCGGCAATGCTTATGACAGATTTTATAGCACGAAAAGAAAAGGGGGGGAAAAGTAAACTGATAACCACAGGTTTCCTATAGGCTTAACGCTTTCCAGGAAATGAAGTCATAAAAAAGATTGAATTATGCCATGTCTTACAATTAAAGCTGCACATCATCTTATTTTTCCTTTTCCCAGCTAGTATTTTTGTCTACTTCACCATTCACAGGATAGGGGTCTGTGGTGTTGGGCAGTGCCTGAAACCATCAAACCGTAGAAAATCTCCTATTCTTCAAACAGCTTCTGGCAACAACTGTCCAACATTTTCTGTTTGTGGAAAAATGGAACAAATGAGTGATATTTTTTATTTTTTTTAGCTTCAGAGCTGTTGGGTCTGCATGATTCATGAACCACATTTTCTTACTTTGGGAGTCCCTCAGGTGGAGATTGACTGGATCGTTTTGCTCGGCGTAATCTGACATGTGAAACAGTTAAGATGCCAAAACAGCAGCACCAAAGCTTTTCTTTTCCTTTTTTTTTGCCTAAAGTAAAATTTGTTTTGACACAACTGGTTAGTCAAGCTTTCAAAAACAAGCCAAAGGCCTAATTTCCCTTGACATATTTACTTTATTTTCTTTAGCATCTATTTATTTATTTCCATGAGGTTAGCCATGCTGGGTTGTCACAGCGTGGTCTGCAGCAGAACTCTTTCACGCACTATGCAAATTATTTCAAAGTGGATGCTTCAAACTTACAAAAGAGCATCGTTCTTCATTAAATGCAGGTCATAAATGAGATGGCAGTCATTATTATGCTGTACATTTCCACGTCTTTGCAGAAAGTACGAGCCATTTCATGCATTGTTTAGCCCATTTCACAAAAAAATGCTAAAGCAAAAGTGAAGTCCCAAATCACGAGACAAAACTGACGCCATCTACATTTGATATTTAACAAGCAAATGAACATGACTAGATCTTTTTTTTTAAGTATTCCTACCAAATGGTGTCATTTCTGTTGATAACTTTAATCCCAACCCACAAAGAGTAAAAGGCTAAATCTTTAGGCAATTTGCAAAAGTTTAATTAATGTATTTAATTAGTACTAAAAACTCTTGGCCTGAGGGTGACTGATTATTTTTACTTTCTGCAGGAAGTTGATTGTTCAACTACTTTAATTAACTTGATTGTCATAGACAAAAAGTAAGATTGTGTGTGACAGACAGTTCTCACTTATTGCTTGGCCAGAAGTCTTTTGCAGATGAATACAGAACAAACTGGATATCGTCACCCACTCTGCACACCTTCAACACACCTTGCCCTCTCACCGAATAGACTTTGTGATTAAGGCTAATAAATTCTCTTAGATGATTAATCCAAGATAAGCATCAAACAGAGATAAAGTGTTGCTCAACACTGGGGAAAATTCAGAAGATTTGCTCCCTAAAATAAGGGGAAGTTAAACTAATGTAGTCACATGTCAGGTTCGTGGAACAGGCAGCTGTAATTGTGAGAGGTGGGGGCTCCCTGGTCCATTTGCATGAGCTGGTGGGTAAACAGGTCTGAGGCTTTTTAAAGTCCTATCGGAATCCAACAGGGGGTGCTAAAGCATTGTACATGAAAACAGGATGGTGACATTTGATCAGCAGCCCTTCATCTAACTTCTCTGTTTAGTATGGGGGAGCAGGCCTGACACTAAAGGAGGCATTTGAAAATCGGGTGCGGCTGAAGGATTAGGATGTGCTGGACTTATTCAAGGAAAGTGGTGATAGTCATTTATTGTGCAGTTTACACGACAGCTTTAAGCCACCCTTTGCTTCTTTATGTTTTCCCTTCAAATAGCCAGATTTTAATGTAATCTTTCAAATGGTCAGCCTCAATGACATAAGGTTATTTTCATCTTTTGTCTTTGTCCTTTATTTTTTTTCTTGGTTTTGTACTTAAGCTTGAGGGAGATAGAAAAACGGAGCACATAAATGAAGTGTAAAGTCTAACTGCCCAGAGCAGATGATTTGTATCTTAACGTTATCCTATAAAAGAAGACGTAAAGATGCATCATCCTTCAACTAATCATCCACTATAAGCCGAGTTTTAATATAGTAGCTCTTTGGGAATTAACTTATTGGCACTAAAATTTCATTATGGCTGTCAAACAGTGTTTTGCTTTTGCCGAGTTAAAGAAATTGGAACAAATTGTGTTGCTGTGATGGACTGCTGCTAATAAAATGCCTAAATATCAAATTTAATACATGCTTCTGCTGAGTTGACTCGAGGTGAGGAGCTTTTCATGCCTGAATGATTCATAGGTCAGAGTTAGGTGGTTTAGCAAACAATAATAATAAGAAAAGAACATCTCTCTCTAAAAATGGTCAGGCACTGAACAGAATGGACTAATAATGTACAAAGTGAAAAATAACTTTGGAATGCTCCAAATATGTTGATTCTAAATATTGAGGAGCCAGTGATGAATGAAGATCCGTCTGCAGGTACGTTCTCACCCACCCACCTTCAATAAAAAGAAACCTAGCCATCCTTTGCTAGTGCAGCTGTCTTTGATGGGTTGACAATAACCACAAACGTAACCCAATCATCTCTGACTGTAGCCTTAACCTTACCACAGAAAGCCTCTGGCTTTTAAGGACAACAGAAATTAGACATCCTCATTGTTTAAGGAATGAAATCCTACATGGGCTCCAACTTGGTCCAGACGAGGGAACAAAGCCAGTGCCTAGTATCACTTCTTTTCTTCCACTCTTTTTTTCCATGCTTCTTAAGAGTTGACAAGCTTGAGTATCGACACAGAGTCTTACACAAGCTTGCCCTGAGCCTGCTTGCCTGGCCTAATTGGCCTCAGGACCTCTTGTTGGTGTGAGCTATTGATCAGTCTTGGTGCAGATGCTGCTAAGTCACAGGCAGAGGACAGAGAAATGGCCAGACATAGCGAAAGCAAGCGCTGCAAAATCTGGGCATGATGTCTTAAGCCTCGTCATTCGCTGTGCAGAGCCGCACAGCGAGCAAAGATGATAGGGTCCTCACCTCGACGCGCAGGGGTCCACATTCTTGCCACAAGCTGATTCAGACTCACTGATTGTCCTTTATTGTTACCACAGGGTTGATGGTGCCAACAAATGGAGGTTTCTGAATGCTGTGACCTCCACAGATCTATAGACAGTGTCTGCTTTAACAATCCCACCAGAGACAACGAGATGAAACCCCACCAACACTTGCAAAACCCACTTTTTTCTTCGAGAAACCTCTGCAGCAAATATTAGGAGAAAGAAAAAAAAAAAGGCGGCGATGAGATTGCCACTGAAGAGCCCTTGTGGGGCAGGGGTGAGAGGAATGGTGATGCATGCTGATCTTGTATCTATCAGCACAAACATCCTATACGCCATTATTTTTTTGTCTGCACCTTCAACCTTTTTTCCATTCACATTCAGAACCTGGATCCCATCATTTCGTTCTCATATTTTCCCATTTTGACTTCTTCTACCTCGTTGTCTCCCCTCAAAGTCATTTCAATGTAAATAGTGCCTGTGCTTATCTGCCTCTTAAGCCTCCTTCATCATTCTGTAAGACTTTTTCAATTCTCAGAAAAGCTCATAAAAGAAACATGCATATGTTTATGAGGCCTGCCACACAATATGTCCCCCATAACCTCATAAAACACATTCTTCTTTATGTGGAGCCCAAATTTCTATTCTCTGCAGCATGTGAAGGCTACATTCCCATATGGTAATGCATTTATGATGCATGACAAGGCTCGCAATTCTCAATCTCTTCTGCAGCACAGCGCGAGTAACCAGAACTGTCCAAAAGCCATAGCCGTGACAACGCGGATCATTATACATTTTTCTTTCTGTGCTCTCGTCTCTCTGTATTCCTCCCCATGTCTCCCTGCAATCCACTTTCATCCCGTTGGTGCGAGAGCACAGCCACCAGGTGCACACAGAGCTCTTCGCTGGGTGGTGGTGTTGGAGTGAGTGTCCACTCCTGGACCTTTTCAGCGGCACTGGAAACCTACACGCATGTGTGCACACATTCACGGCAACCTGCTGATCCCGCCGCCTGTTTTATTGTCAATATCAGTCGGCTCAGGGGCTGTAGAGGTTGACGGCTGTTGACAGGGGCTGGATTGTGGCGGTAAAGACGATGGCAGCTCTCGCTGAGATAGAATGGCTGTATCTTGAGACCTCTTGGAGGGTGTTATTAGGCTGTTATGAAATCTGCCCCCTATCAGAGGTAAGAGGGAGGATATAGGCAAGATGCACTATAGAATACAAGTGTTGACTCTCTGCTTTCCTCGTATGGCTTCGTCTTATCTCCACCTCCAATTCATTCTCTTGCGCACACACATTTCTCCTGAGAGTCTTAACACCTATACTCGAGTTTTTCAATCAGCATAGCCTGCAGCCTCCCCTGCACACTTGTGAGTAGGAAAGGCAGGCTAACGGTTTCAAGGTATTACCAAGGTTGTAAAAGTTGTGGTTTCAAAGCCTCACACACACACACACACACGCACAAACACCCCCCGCCCCCACACACACAAAAAAAAAACATGTTAACCCTCCAATGGTTTAAAGTCCTTTTGATTAAACGGAGTGACCAGGCTGTATGGAGAACAGAGGTTTCTACATTTTTCTCTTGCTAACACAAAAGAGAAATTCATCTGTTTGGGGATATCTTTGTAAAAATCCCAGAGTCAAACTGTGAGCAACACACTGCTAAGCAGCTGAATGGAGGATCTACCCATGCAAAAATTTTCACTGATTAATCAGATACTCTAAGTATTACTCTATAAGGATCAGAACTACAAAAGCAATAAAATTCCACACAATAAGCCATTGAAAACTATGTCCATGTATCCAAATCAAAATGACAAAGTAAACATTAGCAATTCTAAACTATTGAACTATAATATTCCGACTACTATATTGTTAGGAATAGTTGTTGTTCAAAGTACTTAGATTACATGATGCATTTTTGACTTTTAACCCTTGAGGTAATACTGTGATTTTGTAAAGCCGTGGTATTCTCAAGAAGGAGTCTGTTGTTGACATGAACAAAATAACTCACTGTCCTTGGCGGCATCTGACTGGGGGAAGCATGAAGTTATATTATGTTATGAAGAAATTATGTCATTTGTACCACAAATGTGGTAAGATGCAGGATTGCTGCTCTTGAGTTGTCCTGGTACATCGGCTTGCTGCATAGAAGGTGTCAAGATGGACTTAGAAGAAGGAGGAAGGGAGTCTGGGATGAAAGATAGGTTTACCACTAAACCAGTCACACCTTGTGCTTCGCCAAAATAGGTTAAATAGGTTCACGGTTCTGTTCAACTGCTTGCAATTAATGGTAGAGAATGGTCAATGACAAACCCATACATAGCTAAGGTGAATTTGATTGTAGTATCATAACCCATAAGCACAAAATGTAAAAAAAACTTGAGAATATTGATTGAGGGTGCATTTCAAATGATAAGAAAATACCAATCACAGCACTGCACTTATTTAGTATTGCTGCTATTAATGCTTTTTACATCATCGTATAGCCAGCAGAAAAGCACTTAGTTTTCTTCCATCACATTTCACAAGGTTAATGCATATCTTTAGAAAGAGAGAGATGAGGAGAGAGAGAAAGACAGAGAAGAAGGGAGAAGGTGAGAGCGAGAGAAAGAGATTTCACCATTCCTTTTTGCAAAAATCTTTTAAGTCCTTCAGATTACCTTGTAGAGTTAGGAAAAGATTTAGACCTGGGAATTTGGTCTATGTCTGTTTGGCCACAAGTTTCAGTTGGTCTTAAACTTTTTATTTGTTGCTGTGTTGGTAGATATGGTAATGTTTTGGCATAGCTTTATGTTTTTATGTTTGTGTCACATCATTTTACACCCCACTGAAAAGACAAGTTGTGCTTTGCTAATTAAAAGTTCCGCTACATATTTTTTATGTTGATCAATGACAAATACCCACCCATCCATCCATCACCTGTGCCTACCCCTCACAAAGCCACACAGAGACAAATGGGGCAGACAACCATCCAAAATCATACTTTCAATTTGGACAGAGCAGTTAACATAAGTCATTGGGATAAAAAGTAAATGAGAATAGAAAAGCAGAGCTGGCCCACTCCATGGCATTTATTTTTAAGATGAACTATTATGGGTTTTGTTTTACACAAACCCTGATATATTTAACATCCAAACACAAAAATTATAGCTATTGGTTTTTAGTGGCAACTTTAGGAAATTTTTATTATCTTTTCCTTATTTTTCTGTTAGTTTTTTTTTATGTTTTGTTTCTGGGTTGTTTGTTTTTTCAGCAGTGGGGCGGCTTTCCTATTTTTTGGTCTGAAGTCAGACATATTGATGTTTCCCATTATGTTTTGGAGTGCTCTTGTGGAACAATATTTTCATGCACATGTTTCTGTTACAATTTTCCTGTGCAGCTGATTAGGACAAATCATGTGTGGTTTTTTAAGTGCATTTTTAGATAATAATGTGCTCTGACACTTACAAATTCAACACACTTATTTGATTTAAAAGCATCAACACTCTCTGGATGGAGTGGAGGTACAGGGTCATTGTGGGCCAGGATCTGGGCCAGGGTGGTTCTGGTTGGGCTGTTGGACTGCACCCCAGAATGGAGGGGACCACCTCATGGTTTCAGGTCATGGTTGCCTTTGGTGGTGTCATTACCTGGAGCTGGGAGTATAGCGTGTGTACAGGAGGTGTAAGTGTGTGTACAACAATAATTCTTGTGTGTTTACATAAGGTGTGTGGGTGTGAGTGTCTCAGGGTGTGTGCATGAGGGTGGGAACATATGACTGTGTGTGTTGGGTCGCGCTGGGAAAGCAGAAAGTCATGGAGTACTAATTAAAACCTCACACAAACCCAAACTTAAAAAAGTGCATGTAAAAAAAAAAAAAAAGTGGTTCATTGCATTTGATTTATTTCATTTGTTACAGGTGATAATAAGTTTTCATTTGCTTTCAACATGTAATTTTTAATTTGACTCCCAGGCACACACCCACGAATAAATATTCTCAAATTAAATATCGTCAACTGAGAAGTTAACTTAATTCCAATTTTTATATGGTAATATGCTGCTGCAGTGAGTGCATTTATTTCAAGAACTCTTAAACATATTCATCGGGGAGTATTTTTTTTTCTTTTATTGTGACTCCTAGTTTGTATGAACTCATCCAATAATCTAGATTCTTTTAGACCTGAGTTACCTTTCATTTTATTGGGTACTGATTTTAAATGCCTTTTGCTCATGCTTGAATTCAACTTAGAAATAAATGGTGCAATAAATATAATTTGTTGCATTGTTATTGGATGTCTAGCTCAAAATAAAAGCAATTACCTGTAACATTAACTACAACAAGTTCTTAAAGATTTTCTTTGTCGTACTTTGAAAGTATTTTTTTTCAATAATTTTTTTAATTTTTATTTTCAAACATCCAAGCTGTGACAAAGGCAAAATATGGACACATGGTTATATCATTCACTGTGAACATGAATCAAGGATTTGAGACAAGAATCTTTTTGGAAGCCTCTTCTCAACTGGCTCTGTCAGCTGTGAGCGAGCCCGCTCTAATCCATTGTTACTTGTTGGATAAATTTGCATAATTCCACTATTGTTGCATCTCAGATCTTCCTCCATCGCGCTCTTTACCAAACCAAAGAAAGGGGAAAAAAAAAGCAAAAAAAAAAAAAGCCAACACTCTCAAACCTCTGCTACTTGTTGCTTTGGCAACCCGGCCCCGGAAAAGCGAACAAAAGTACAGTGAGGCAGGAATAAGAGAGCTTGGCTGAAGAGAAAGGACTCAGTGGTGCACGGGTGTGGAGATGAAGAGGGTGTGAGGATGGAGATATGATGAACAGCGAGCAGAAAAAAATAGGAGGGGAAAAGACGCGGCAAAGAAAGAGGGAAGACGGAGCGAGAGAAGAGGGGAAACTAGTGTTCAGTGAATGGAACATAGAGCAATTTTCTGTTGCTTAAAAAGTCATTTATCTGTGTCGACAGTCTATTAGTCATGTATTCGAGTGTAACCCCCCTTCCTCCCTCCCGGTCTACCCCCGTTCACACCCTCGGTGTGAGTTTGTGCACAAATGTGTAACATTTTATGTGTTATGTGTCTGCACAGTATGTATGATGAGACTGTACTCTCACACTCCAGGGATCAGAGCTGGAGGCAAGAGAGGTGGTTTTTAAATTGCACAGATAAGATCAATATGTAGTTAAGGGTGGAGCTGAGCCTTTTAGAGTTAACATTGTGCTGTCTTGTATTAGCCCTTCGCAGGGTGAAGTAAATTATTCTTTGGGAGGTGATGTGGAGAACTCACTTGTCAAAGTAAGACATGTTTTGGAAAGTCATGTTTCTGTTCAGTTATTTGATTTCTAAATAAAATGACCCAAATCTATACAGCACATACATTTAAGCTGCTTTGCAATATTCTCTCATTTCCTTTTGTGATTCACTGTTGTCTTCCATTTTCACTCAACTAATTTCATCAGGGGAGAAAAAGTCATGTCAAGTGCGCCTTTGAGTCATTTTCTCTGAATGCTGTCGAGCGCCCATGCATGAGATGGTGGGACATTATTTTGCTTAAAACACGGTCATCACTGTTCATTATTGCTAACCTCGTGATTATTGTAAGAATTGGCTTGGTGATGGAGGCAGCAGACGAGATGGCATGCATGGGCAAATATTCAGCCCCCTAAGCATGGAAATTCACAGGTCCTGCTTGAGAGAACAAAATGAGCTAGTTTTGAAGAATCTGTATGCAAAAGTGACAAAGAACAATACAATAATAACAATAAAATTAATTAAAAAGCTCCTAAAAATATCATACGTAACATGATTTATGCATAAAAGCAAAATTTAAAACAGGCTAAAGAACACACTTGTGTTTGCAGATTTATAACAGCAATTTCATGTTTATATCAATTTATTTATCTATGATCTCTGGCCAGTTTATTAGGCAGACCTGCCATCATGCTCTGATTGCATGATGGCCTTGCTTTTGTTGCTGCGGCTACAACGTATCTCAACACCATCAGTGGTGAGATACATTGTGTGAATGATGGGTGAATGACTGAATGACATGTAAAGTGCTTTGGCACCATCTGGACTTGATAAAGTGCCATATAAATATTTAAAGGCCATTTACTAATTTCAGATGTCTGAAACCCAAGTTGTCAAAGGCTAAGTTCCTACAGTTTTACATGCTTGTCACACCTGACTCAAATTAGTTGACCATTAGCAGAACTCTGCAGAGCTTGACTGTATCCTGAGGTGAGATTTATCATTTAATTCAGGTGCAGGACCAGGGACATATTTAGTTGTTGCAAGACACTGACATTTGAGTACTGAAGTTTCTGATTCTTGCCTTGGAGGCGATAAAAGACCATAAAAAAATATATTACAAAATTGTGGGAGCCAAAAACTCAAAGACCTGTGAATCATGACAGTGGTGAATGGCTGAAGTTAAAAAAAAAACAAGTATCAGAAAATGAAAGAAATAATCAGAATAGGAAAGAAAGGGAAAGTGACTTTGAATGTTCAATTGCTGTGTCAACTGGGTTGACACAGCAATTGTCAACCCACATCAAACTGTTGATGTTTCTGAAATACATCAAAGGTATTTCAGAAACTGTTGATGTACTGGAAATTTCTCGGATCATCAGCAGAAAAACCTTTAACCTTGAAACAAATGGGCCATAACAGCTGAAAGCCACAGCAGGTGCCATTCCTGCTCCAAACTTTAGTCTCTGCTTTAGGAACGAATTTATCAGTTCTACTGACAGATCGATCACAAAGATTTTCACACAAACTAAGATTTAACAGCTTGATTGGTGAGGATTAAAAACAAAGGCTGAGGGGGAGCACCGGCACCCTTTTATTTTTCTTCTTGTTCTCAGGACATTGATTGCAGGAGAGATGGCAATTTGTTCACCTTGATCTCTTACCTGGAATCCTAATCTGCTCTGGAGCAGCAGCTGCCATGATGGCAAACCCAGAAGAATTAACACACATCTTAAGGCAGTGGTTCCCAAACTTTTTCTCCTGTCCCCCTGTGGTTTCCAAACATATTCTGCCCTCCCTCTGGACTCTGGCTATCTGGTTAAATGATATGTGTGAGAGGGGTGTGGAGGTTACGGGGGCTGGATTCGGCCTAAAGGCTACTTGTTAAGCTTAAGGTGCTGTATTGATATTAGCTAGTTATCATTTAGCTAGCATTTCCTGCATCCAACAGCTTTACTCAACTCAGTCGGTTAGTTTGGAGGAAAAACGATGAAATAGTATTTGCTTTTTGCTGGTTTGCTACCATGATTCTAACTCAGCTCTGCACAGCAGCAGCAGGTCTCCTTCACTAGCGCACAGCCACTCATGCTGCGTTTAAAGGCTGCTGGAAAAACGGGTTACGACGTGTTAACAACGCATTAAACAGTTTTTACTGCTGAAAACAGTGACAGAGGACAAAGATAAGGGAAGAGCGGAAGCCCCCACTGTATCAAATTGACATAGGAATAACAGAGCGTTGGCCATTCTAAGGTAAAAACCCAGCGCACACAGCGTTCATCGTGTTTTTTTTTTTTTTTCATCCATACCGCTTCCCGAGCCCCCCCATGCAATGGCACGGTGCCCCCCCTAGGGAGCGCGCCCCACAGTTTGGGAACCTCTGTCTTAAGGAAACAGGGGTTCCAACTAGGTAAACTGTACATATAATGACAAGTAAGTGAATATGGTTAGTTAAATTTCTAAAATGTTAAAACATAGACATTTGTGAGAAGCTGTGAATAAATACAGTGGCTGACTAATGAGATGCATTGACTTAAATGAAGAAGCTTTCTGTAAAATACTGACATAATCTGTTAGTATTAGTAAGTATTTTTACACAAAGATTAAAGCGGCAGCATTATGTAAAATGGACTTTTCTGAGCTTTACATCATGTTATATAATCTCTCCTCCAAAACATACCTGAGGTGCCGCTTTGATTCTTTTATGCATGTTTGAGAATCCTATAATCTCCCATGGCAATTAACATTGTGAGAAGGTGAACCGCCAGCTTCCCACAGGTGGGTGTAGGGAGATCCAGGTCCACAATAGGATGGATGGAGAGTGATTTGCAGGTGAGGATGAGGAGCAGAAGTTCTTACTGTTAATGGAGATGACACATGCCTGGGGTGGAGGTGAGTGCTCTGAGGCTGAGGTTCCCAGAGCGAGGTGATCATTCAGCTAGTGAATGTTTCTCTTTGTTTATTTCGTGGCTAGATGGTGATGGGGAGTGATGGACGGTTTGACAGACAGGCAGAGCTTGATCCCCCATCAAGCTTGATCCCCCAAAGGCAGAGCTTTGGGGGGATCAAAGATTCCTCCAGAGTCAAAGACAGGATCAAAGACAGGAGGAGTCTGAGAAGCCCTCAGACTCCTCCTGTTCACGTAGGAGTTGTCTGCGGAGTGGACGGGGGACAAGGAGGAACCCGGAGGGAAGGTTGAAGCAGCAAGAGGTAACGAGGAGCTGGAACCAGAAACTCAAGAGAAGATTCTCAACAGAGAAACCAACTGCAAAGAAGGACAACGAGGTGCAAAGTAAATATTGGGTTAGGTTTCAGC
>NW_006799999.1:1773138-1800897 GCF_000485575.1 Poecilia formosa
GGGGGGGGGGGTTGGATTCTTAGAGACTCACTATCTCTAACTTTTTGGGGGGGGCAAAATGAATGTACTTAGCTGAACAGACAACAACATCGGTAGCCTACAGGCTACTTGTTAAGCTTAAGGTGCTGTATTGATATTAGCTAACATCACCTGCATCCAACAGCTTTACTCAACTCAGTCGGTTAGTTTGGGGGAAAAACTGAAAAGTTCTTTGCGTTTTGCTGCTATGATTATAACACACATCTGCGTAGCTCTGCACAGCAGTAGCAGGTCTCCTTCGCTGCCGCACAGGTGTAAACCCAGCGCAGCATCATAGCGGTCATGTTGCGTTTAAAAGCAGCTCGGAAAAACAGGTTACGACATGTTAACAACCGATTAAACAGTTTTAACTGCTGATAAAGTGACAGAGGACACAGATATGGGAAGTGTGGAAGCCCCTACTGTATCAAATTGACAGGAATAACAGAGAGTTGGCCATTCTAAGGTAAAAACCGAGCGAATACAGCGCTTATGTTTTTTTTTTTGTTTTATTATTATTATTTTTTTTTTCATTCAGACGGCTTCCCCCCCCCACCTCCTAGGGGGCGCGCCCCACAGTTTGGGAACCTCTGGGCTAGTCTATTCCTACAACTTCTCATATGAGGTTGGTTGTCAAGGGAAAACATGTTTCTGGAGAATGACGGACTTTGTCACTAATCAGAACTTTTTATGTTACTATGGGCTCCTCTACAGTTCACACTCCAGTCTTTTATTTGTAGTCTTAAGGTTTAGGAAAAATTTTTGGACTTTTGATTGTGAGTGAATACTTAGTGTGTTTGGTGTGTTGGTTTGGGTTGTCCATGAAGATGGCTGAAATTAAAGGCCTAACTCCAGTCCACACCTGTAAGATGGTCTCTGTGAGAGAAGGGCTTAGACTCATTCCCAAAATATGGGACACTTAAAGGTGGAACAGAGTTTCATTCTGTTCCTGTATTTAGTAGAAACATCTATGGCCTCAGACTTTTTTTTAGACAAACCTAATTTTTATAGGATTTTCTTCAATTTGTTAGGTTACTAATTTTGCTATTGATAACCTCTTCCCTCAATTCAGGCTGTGGTGCTGCCACTTTTCGAGCTGAAACAATTAAACCCTTCTGACTGTGGAACCTAGGGTTTATTTTTAAGTTCGGATCTGGGAGGCATGTGTATACATGTTCTGTTAACTCTTCGTTGCACTTCGTATGGTCGCCCTCATTAGGGTGCCAGGTAGCAGCAGTCCTAACACGCTGCAGGTGTTTTCAACACACCTGGAGTTGATTTCCACTCACAAGGTTTAGGATTTAAGGACCTGGATGCCAGTACTTCAATGCTTTAGTGTTAACTTGCAGTGGTAAAGCTCCGAGCTTTCTGGGTTGTCCGTGTGTCTCCCAGTTCTGCGGTTTCTTAGTTCTCCTCATCCTCGTAATCTCCACGCGCAGGTTACCTTTGCTGATCTCAATGTATGAATTTCCTGAGTTTCGTCCTGACATCCTGGTTCCTCATCTGCTCCGTCGACTCTGGACAAACTTCCACGGTTAGCTCCATCCAGCCCCTCTGCTGCTGCTTTACTTGTCCGACCTCCAACCCCTCCGCTCGGCTGCCTTCGTCTTGGTACTCACCCGGAAAAAAAAAGTTCTCCACTTCGGGTCCATCTGTGCAGCAGACTCACCTACTGAATTCTAACGCCAAACACCTGCAGCGAGTCAAGACTGCTGCTACCTGGCGCCCTCATGAGGACGACCACACAACTGCAACAAAGGGTTAAACATGCAGACACCTCCCAGATCCAAACAGAAGTTGCCTTTTCTTTTACAGGTTCTTTTACAAAATTCTTTTTTTTTTTTTTTGCCCCAGCTGGAACTGTTCTTACAAGAGAATTGTGTTCATGAAAAGTTTCAATCTGGCTTTAAAAAGTTTCACAGCACTAAAACTGCTATCCTAAAGTTGTTAATGACCTGGTTATAACTGTTTTTGAAAATCCCTGCTTGTCTGACTTTTTGAGGTCTAAGTGCCTTGTTTAACTTTGGATTATTGCATCCTTTTATGAAGGCTTGAGCCTTGTGTGGGTTTGGAAGAAATTGTGCTACATTGGTTTAAGTCTTTAATTGGGGAAAAAAAAGCTTCCCATCCCAGGTAGACACATATTCTTTAGCTGCAACACTTGTTACTTGGGGTGTTCTGCAATGATTCATTCAAGGTCCAGTCTTTTTTTCTTTCTTCCCCTTGTGTGTTCACTTAGGGTATATTTCTATGAAATATCTCTTTCCACTGCTTTGTTGATGGCATTCAACTCTATCTGCCCATTTATAAAAAAAACTGTTCTGTGAAGGCATTATTGGAATGTTTTGCTGATATAAAGGTGTGAATGAACTCAAGATTCCTCCTCCTCAACCATAATACAACAGAGGTTATGGTATCTTAGATATTAGATCTTTCAAATGTCATTTTTGAGCGCTCTGTGAAGACTCATAATATATTCTTTGACTACTCATTTTACAAAGCACATCAGTTCAGTTGTCAAAATGAGGTTTTTTCAGCTATGTTTTCTTACTAAAGCAATGCTTTAGAAGTGATTGTTTTAAGATAAATTTGTTTAGATTACTGTAATTCAGTCAACCTTGACAAAACACTGCAGATCGCCTGTTAACAGGAACTAGAAAACATATAATTCCAGGTCTGTCTTTCTATTTGTTCCAGGATTCATTTTGAAATGAATCCTGTTTGCTACTGGTTTTGAACAGTTTTAATGGTCGGTCTCTAATCTTACAAAATGCCATCCATCCACGAGAACACAGAGGTCAAATCTGATATTCTCAACTCTGAGCAGAAGGTGATTGTACCTTCGCTGCTGCTGCCCCAGAACTACCAATCCATGCAACAGCTGCTCATTTATAAAGGTTAATATCTCAAATATTTTTCATTTTGAACTGAAATTTCCTTTTATTTTTTTCTTGCATAATTGTATGTTATTGCTGTGCTGCATTTTGGTGTTTGTCGTACAGTGCAAGAGTTGACAGACATTTTATTGCCACTGTTATGTCAACAGGTTTATTCTCGTTAATGATTGCTATTCACTTCACCTTCCTCTTTTAGCAACATATTTTCTAACCTTGTCAGAACTTGCCTGAGAGATTCAAACAGACCGCACAGCTCTTGCTCACAGACTTGAAAGTTCTGCTGAAGTTTGTTTACGTTTCATGGTCCAAGCTCTGATCAAAGTGGACAAATCATACTTTTTAATCTTCTCTATAACTTAATCCTATGACTTCAGGATAGAGACATGATTTCAATCCAACAGGCTTACCTGGTTGATGTGGTTGGTCTGTTCTTCAGGTCATCTCATATCAATGCCTTTAAAACTCTACAAACCACAGAAAGCCAGCAGCAGCTGCAGGTAGAAGTAAAAGGTGCGGCAATGCTTATGACAGATTTTATAGCACGAAAAGAAAAGGGGGGGAAAAGTAAACTGATAACCACAGGTTTCCTATAGGCTTAACGCTTTCCAGGAAATGAAGTCATAAAAAAGATTGAATTATGCCATGTCTTACAATTAAAGCTGCACATCATCTTATTTTTCCTTTTCCCAGCTAGTATTTTTGTCTACTTCACCATTCACAGGATAGGGGTCTGTGGTGTTGGGCAGTGCCTGAAACCATCAAACCGTAGAAAATCTCCTATTCTTCAAACAGCTTCTGGCAACAACTGTCCAACATTTTCTGTTTGTGGAAAAATGGAACAAATGAGTGATATTTTTTATTTTTTTAGCTTCGGAGCTGTTGGGTCTGCATGATTCATGAACCACATTTTCTTACTTTGGGAGTCCCTCAGGTGGAGATTGACTGGATCGTTTTGCTCGGCGTAATCTGACATGTGAAACAGTTAAGATGCCAAAACAGCAGCACCAAAGCTTTTCTTTTCCTTTTTTTTTGCCTAAAGTAAAATTTGTTTTGACACAACTGGTTAGTCAAGCTTTCAAAAACAAGCCAAAGGCCTAATTTCCCTTGACATATTTACTTTATTTTCTTTAGCATCTATTTATTTATTTCCATGAGGTTAGCCATGCTGGGTTGTCACAGCGTGGTCTGCAGCAGAACTCTTTCACACACTATGCAAATCATTTCAAAGTGGATGCTTCAAACTTACAAAAGAGCATCGTTCTTCATTAAATGAAGGTCATAAACGAGATGCCAGTCATTATTATGCTGTACATTTCCACGTCTTTGCAGAAAGTACGAGCCATTTCATGCATTGTTTAGTGTGTTTAAAGCCCATTTCACAAAAAATGCTAAAGCAAAAGTGAAGTCCCAAATCACGAGACAAAACTGACGCCATCTACATTTGATATTTAACAAGCAAATGAACATGACTAGATCTTTTTTTTTAAGTATTCCTACCAAATGGTGTCATTTCTGTTGATAACTTTAATCCCAACCCACAAAGAGTAAAAGGCTAAATCTTTAGGCAATTTGCAAAAGTTTAATTAATGTATTTAATTAGTACTAAAAACTCTTGGCCTGAGGGTGACTGATTATTTTTACTTTCTGCAGGAAGTTGATTGTTCAACTACTTTAATTAACTTGATTGTCATAGACAAAAAGTAAGATTGTGTGTGACAGACAGTTCTCACTTATTGCTTGGCCAGAAGTCTTTTGCAGATGAATACAGAACAAACTGGATATCGTCACCCACTCTGCACACCTTCAACACACCTTGCCCTCTCACCGAATAGACTTTGTGATTAAGGCGAATAAATTCTCTTAGATGACTAATCCAAGATAAGCATCAAACAGAGATAAAGTGTTGCTCAACACTGGGGAAAATTCAGAAGATTTGCTCCCTAAAATAAGGGGAAGTTAAACTAATGTAGTCACATGTCAGGTTCGTGGAACAGGCAGCTGTAATTGTGAGAGGTGGGGGCTCCCTGGTCCATTTGCATGAGCTGGTGGGTAAACAGGTCTGAGGCTTTTTAAAGTCCTATCGGAATCCAACAGGGGGTGCTAAAGCATTGTACATGAAAACAGGATGGTGACATTTGATCAGCAGCCCTTCATGTAACTTCTCTGTTTAGTATGGGGGAGCAGGCCTGACACTAAAGGAGGCATTTGAAAATCGGGTGCGGCTGAAGGATTAGGATGTGCTGGACTTATTCAAGGAAAGTGGTGATAGTCATTTATTGTGCAGTTTACACGACAGTTTTAAGCCACCTTTTGCTTCTTTATGTTTTCCCTTCAAATAGCCAGATTTTAATGTAATCTTTCAAATGGTCAGCCTCAATGACATAAGGTTATTTTCATCTTTTGTCTTTGTCCTTTATTTTTTTTCTTGGTTTTGTACTTAAGCTTGAGGGAGATAGAAAAACGGAGCACATAAATGAAGTGTAAAGTCTAACTGCCCAGAGCAGATGATTTGTATCTTAACGTTATCCTATAAAAGAAGACGTAAAGATGCATCATCCTTCAACTAATCATCCACTATAAGCCGAGTTTTAATATAGTAGCTCTTTGGGAATTAACTTATTGGCACTAAAATTTCATTATGGCTGTCAAACAGTGTTTTGCTTTTGCCGAGTTAAAGAAATTGGAACAAATTGTGTTGCTGTGATGGACTGCTGCTAATAAAATGCCTAAATATCAAATTTAATACATGCTTCTGCTGAGTTGACTCGAGGTGAGGAGCTTTTCATGCCTGAATGATTCATAGGTCAGAGTTAGGTGGTTTAGCAAACAATAATAATAAGAAAAGAACATCTCTCTCTAAAAATGGTCAGGCACTGAACAGAATGGACTAATAATGTACAAAGTGAAAAATAACTTTGGAATGCTCCAAATATGTTGATTCTAAATATTGAGGAGCCAGTGATGAATGAAGATCCGTCTGTCTGTACGTTCTCACCCACCCACCTTCAATAAAAATAAACCTAACCATCTTTTGCTAGTGCAGCTGTCTTTGATGGGTTAACCATAACCACAAACATAACCCAATCATCTCTGACTGTAGCCTTAACCTTACCACAGAAAGCCTCTGACTTTTAAGGACAACAGAAATTAGACATCCTCATTGTTTAAGGAATGAAATCCTACATGGGCTCCAACTTGGTCCAGACGAGGGAACAAAGCCAGTGCCTAGTATCACTTCTTTTCTTCCACTCTTTTTTTCCATGCTTCTTAAGAGTTGACAAGCTTGAGTATCGACACAGAGTCTTACACAAGCTTGCCCTGAGCCTGCTTGCCTGGCCTAATTGGCCTCAGGACCTCTTGTTGGTGTGAGCTATTGATCAGTCTTGGTGCAGATGCTGCTAAGTCACAGGCAGAGGACAGAGAAATGGCCAGACATAGCGAAAGCAAGCGCTGCAAAATCTGGGCATGATGTCTTAAGCCTCGTCATTCGCTGTGCAGAGCCGCACAGCGAGCAAAGATGATAGGGTCCTCACCTCGACGCACAGGGGTCCACATTCTTGCCACAAGCTGATTCAGACTCACTGATTGTCCTTTATTGTTACCACAGGGTTGATGGTGCCAACAAATGGAGGTTTCTGAATGCTGTGACCTCCACAGATCTATAGACAGTGTCTGCTTTAACAATCCCACCAGAGACAACGAGATGAAACCCCACCAACACTTGCAAAACCCACTTTTTTCTTCGAGAAACCTCTGCAGCAAATATTAGGAGAAAGAAAAAAAAAAAGGCGGCGATGAGATTGCCACTGAAGAGCCCTTGTGGGGCAGGGGTGAGAGGAATGGTGATGCATGCTGATCTTGTATCTATCAGCACAAACATCCTATACGCCATTATTTTTTTGTCTGCACCTTCAACCTTTTTTCCATTCACATTCAGAACCTGGATCCCATCATTTCGTTCTCATATTTTCCCATTTTGACTTCTTCTACCTCGTTGTCTCCCCTCAAAGTCATTTCAATGTAAATAGTGCCTGTGCTTATCTGCCTCTTAAGCCTCCTTCATCATTCTGTAAGACTTTTTCAATTCTCAGAAAAGCTCATAAAAGAAACATGCATATGTTTATGAGGCCTGCCACACAATATGTCCCCCATAACCTCATAAAACACATTCTTCTTTATGTGGAGCCCAAATTTCTATTCTCTGCAGCATGTGAAGGCTACATTCCCATATGGTAATGCATTTATGATGCATGACAAGGCTCGCAATTCTCAATCTCTTCTGCAGCACAGCGCGAGTAACCAGAACTGTCCAAAAGCCATAGCCGTGACAACGCGGATCATTATACATTTTTCTTTCTGTGCTCTCGTCTCTCTGTATTCCTCCCCATGTCTCCCTGCAATCCACTTTCATCCCGTTGGTGCGAGAGCGCAGCCACCAGGTGCACACAGAGCTCTTCGCTGGGTGGTGGTGTTGGAGTGAGTGTCCACTCCTGGACCTTTTCAGCGGCACTGGAAACCTACACGCATGTGTGCACACATTCACGGCAACCTGCTGATCCCGCCGCCTGTTTTATTGTCAATATCAGTCGGCTCAGGGGCTGTAGAGGTTGACGGCTGTTGACAGGGGCTGGATTGTGGCGGTAAAGACGATGGCAGCTCTCGCTGAGATAGAATGGCTGTATCTTGAGACCTCTTGGAGGGTGTTATTAGGCTGTTATGAAATCTGCCCCCTATCAGAGGTAAGAGGGAGGATATAGGCAAGATGCACTATAGAATACAAGTGTTGACTCTCTGCTTTCCTCGTATGGCTTCGTCTTATCTCCACCTCCAATTCATTCTCTTGCGCACACACATTTCTCCTGAGAGTCTTAACACCTATACTCGAGTTTTTCAATCAGCATAGCCTGCAGCCTCCCCTGCACACTTGTGAGTAGGAAAGGCAGGCTAACGGTTTCAAGGTATTACCAAGGTTGTAAAAGTTGTGGTTTCAAAGCCTCACACACACACACACACACGCACAAACACCCCCCGCCCCCACACACACAAAAAAAAAACATGTTAACCCTCCAATGGTTTAAAGTCCTTTTGATTAAACGGAGTGACCAGGCTGTATGGAGAACAGAGGTTTCTACATTTTTCTCTTGCTAACACAAAAGAGAAATTCATCTGTTTGGGGATATCTTTGTAAAAATCCCAGAGTCAAACTGTGAGCAACACACTGCTAAGCAGCTGAATGGAGGATCTACCCATGCAAAAATTTTCACTGATTAATCAGATACTCTAAGTATTACTCTATAAGGATCAGAACTACAAAAGCAATAAAATTCCACACAATAAGCCATTGAAAACTATGTCCATGTATCCAAATCAAAATGACAAAGTAAACATTAGCAATTCTAAACTATTGAACTATAATATTCCGACTACTATATTGTTAGGAATAGTTGTTGTTCAAAGTACTTAGATTACATGATGCATTTTTGACTTTTAACCCTTGAGGTAATACTGTGATTTTGTAAAGCCGTGGTATTCTCAAGAAGGAGTCTGTTGTTGACATGAACAAAATAACTCACTGTCCTTGGCGGCATCTGACTGGGGGAAGCATGAAGTTATATTATGTTATGAAGAAATTATGTCATTTGTACCACAAATGTGGTAAGATGCAGGATTGCTGCTCTTGAGTTGTCCTGGTACATCGGCTTGCTGCATAGAAGGTGTCAAGATGGACTTAGAAGAAGGAGGAAGGGAGTCTGGGATGAAAGATAGGTTTACCACTAAACCAGTCACACCTTGTGCTTCGCCAAAATAGGTTAAATAGGTTCACGGTTCTGTTCAACTGCTTGCAATTAATGGTAGAGAATGGTCAATGACAAACCCATACATAGCTAAGGTGAATTTGATTGTAGTATCATAACCCATAAGCACAAAATGTAAAAAAAACTTGAGAATATTGATTGAGGGTGCATTTCAAATGATAAGAAAATACCAATCACAGCACTGCACTTATTTAGTATTGCTGCTATTAATACTTTTTACATCATCGTATAGCCAGCAGAAAAGCACTTAGTTTTCTTCCATCACATTTCACAAGGTTAATGCATATCTTTAGAAAGAGAGCGATTAGGAGAGAGAGAAAGACAGAGAAGAAGGGAGAAGGTGAGAGCGAGAGAAAGAGATTTCACCATTCCTTTTTGCAAAAATCTTTTAAGTCCTTCAGATTACCTTGTAGAGTTAGGAAAAGATTTAGACCTGGGAATTTGGTCTATGTCTGTTTGGCCACAAGTTTCAGTTGGTCTTAAACTTTTTATTTGTTGCTGTGTTGGTAGATATGGTAATGTTTTGGCATAGCTTTATGTTTTTATGTTTGTGTCACATCATTTTACACCCCACTGAAAAGACAAGTTGTGCTTTGCTAATTAAAAGTTCCGCTACATATTTTTTATGTTGATCAATGACAAATACCCACCCATCCATCCATCACCTGTGCCTACCCCTCACAAAGCCACACAGAGACAAATGGGGCAGACAACCATCCAAAATCATACTTTCAATTTGGACAGAGCAGTTAACATAAGTCATTGGGATAAAAAGTAAATGAGAATAGAAAAGCAGAGCTGGCCCACTCCATGGCATTTATTTTTAAGATGAACTATTATGGGTTTTGTTTTACACAAACCCTGATATATTTAACATCCAAACACAAAAATTATAGCTATTGGTTTTTAGTGGCAACTTTAGGAAATTTTTATTATCTTTTCCTTATTTTTCTGTTAGTTTTTTTTATGTTTTGTTTCTGGGTTGTTTGTTTTTTTCAGCTGTGGGACGGCTTTCCTATTTTTTGGTCTGAAGTCAGACATATTGATGTTTCCCATTATGTTTTGGAGTGCTCTTGTGGAACAATATTTTCATGCACATGTTTCTGTTACAATTTTCCTGTGCAGCTGATTAGGACAAATCATGTGTGGTTTTTTTTAAGTGCATTTTTAGATAATAATGTGCTCTGACACTTATAAATTCAACACACTTATTTGATTTAAAAGCATCAACACTCTCTGGATGGAGTGGAGGTACAGGGTCATTGTGGGCCAGGATCTGGGCCAGGGTGGTTCTGGTTGGGCTGTTGGACTGCACCCCAGAATGGAGGGGACCACCTCATGGTTTCAGGTCATGGTTGCCTTTGGTGGTGTCATTACCTGGAGCTGGGAGTATAGCGTGTGTACAGGAGGTGTAAGTGTGTGTACAACAATAATTCTTGTGTGTTTACATAAGGTGTGTGGGTGTGAGTGTCTCAGGGTGTGTGCATGAGGGTGGGAACATATGACTGTGTGTGTTGGGTCGCGCTGGGAAAGCAGAAAGTCATGGAGTACTAATTAAAACCTCACACAAACCCAAACTTAAAAAAGTGCATGTAAAAAAAAAAAAAAAGTGGTTCATTGCATTTGATTTATTTCATTTGTTACAGGTGATAATAAGTTTTCATTTGCTTTCAACATGTAATTTTTAATTTGACTCCCAGGCACACACCCACGAATAAATGTTCTCAAATTAAATATCGTCAACTGAGAAGTTAACTTCATTCCAATTTTTATATGGTAATATGCTGCTGCAGTGAGTGCATTTATTTCAAGAACTCTTAAACATATTCATCGGGGAGTATTTTTTTTTCTTTTATTGTGACTCCTAGTTTGTATGAACTCATCCAATAATCTAGATTCTTTTAGACCTGAGTTACCTTTCATTTTATTGGGTACTGATTTTAAATGCCTTTTGCTCATGCTTGAATTCAACTTAGAAATAAATGGTGCAATAAATATAATTTGTTGCATTGTTATTGGATGTCTAGCTCAAAATAAAAGCAAATACCTGTAACATTAACTACAACAAGTTCTTAAAGATTTTCTTTGTCGTACTTTGAAAGTATTTTTTTTCAATAATTTTTTTAATTTTTATTTTCAAACATCCAAGCTGTGACAAAGGCAAAATATGGACACATGGTTATATCATTCACTGTGAACATGAATCAAGGATTTGAGACAAGAATCTTTTTGGAAGCCTCTTCTCAACTGGCTCTGTCAGCTGTGAGCGAGCCCGCTCTAATCCATTGTTACTTGTTGGATAAATTTGCATAATTCCACTATTGTTGCATCTCAGATCTTCCTCCATCGCGCTCTTTACCAAACCAAAGAAAGGGGGAAAAAAAAGCAAAAAAAAAAAAAGCCAACACTCTCAAACCTCTGCTACTTGTTGCTTTGGCAACCCGGCCCCGGAAAAGCGAACAAAAGTACAGTGAGGCAGGAATAAGAGAGCTTGGCTGAAGAGAAAGGACTCAGTGGTGCACGGGTGTGGAGATGAAGAGGGTGTGAGGATGGAGATATGATGAACAGCGAGCAGAAAAAAATAGGAGGGGAAAAGACGCGGCAAAGAAAGAGGGAAGACGGAGCGAGAGAAGAGGGGAAACTAGTGTTCAGTGAATGGAACATAGAGCAATTTTCTGTTGCTTAAAAAGTCATTTATCTGTGTCGACAGTCTATTAGTCATGTATTCGAGTGTAACCCCCCTTCCTCCCTCCCGGTCTACCCCCGTTCACACCCTCGGTGTGAGTTTGTGCACAAATGTGTAACATTTTATGTGTTATGTGTCTGCACAGTATGTATGATGAGACTGTACTCTCACACTCCAGGGATCAGAGCTGGAGGCAAGAGAGGTGGTTTTTAAATTGCACAGATAAGATCAATATGTAGTTAAGGGTGGAGCTGAGCCTTTTAGAGTTAACATTGTGCTGTCTTGTATTAGCCCTTCGCAGGGTGAAGTAAATTATTCTTTGGGAGGTGATGTGGAGAACTCACTTGTCAAAGTAAGACGTGTTTTGGAAAGTCATGTTTCTGTTCAGTTATTTGATTTCTAAATAAAATGACCCAAATCTATACAGCACATACATTTAAGCTGCTTTGCAATATTCTCTCATTTCCTTTTGTGATTCACTGTTGTCTTCCATTTTCACTCAACTAATTTCATCAGGGGAGAAAAAGTCATGTCAAGTGCGCCTTTGAGTCATTTTCTCTGAATGCTGTCGAGCGCCCATGCATGAGATGGTGGGACATTATTTTGCTTAAAACACGGTCATCACTGTTCATTATTGCTAACCTCGTGATTATTGTAAGAATTGGCTTGGTGATGGAGGCAGCAGACGAGATGGCATGCATGGGCAAATATTCAGCCCCCTAAGCATGGAAATTCACAGGTCCTGCTTGAGAGAACAAAATGAGCTAGTTTTGAAGAATCTGTATGCAAAAGTGACAAAGAACAATACAATAATAACAATAAAATTAATTAAAAAGCTCCTAAAAATATCATACGTAACATGATTTATGCATAAAAGCAAAATTTAAAACAGGCTAAAGAACACACTTGTGTTTGCAGATTTATAACAGCAATTTCATGTTTCTATCCATTTATTTATCTATGATCTCTGGCCAGTTTATTAGGCAGACCTGCCACCATGCTCTGATTGCATGATGGCCTTGCTTTTGTTGCTGCGGCTACAACGTATCTCAACACCGTCAGTGGTGAGATACATTGTGTGAATGATGGGTGAATGACTGAATGACATGTAAAGTGCTTTGGCACCATCTAGACTTGATAAAGTGCCATATAAATATTTAAAGGCCATTTACTAATTTCAGATGTCTGAAACCCAAGTTGTCAAAGGCTAAGTTCCTACAGTTTTACATGCTTGTCACACCTGACTCAAATTAGTTGACCATTAGCAGAACTCTGCAGAGCTTGACTGTATCCTGAGGTGAGATTTATCATTTAATTCAGGTGCAGGACCAGGGACATATTTAGTTGTTGCAAGACACTGACATTTGAGTACTGAAGTTTCTGATTCTTGCCTTGGAGGCGATAAAAGACCATAAAAAAATATATTACAAAATTGTGGGAGCCAAAAACTCAAAGACCTGTGAATCATGACAGTGGTGAATGGCTGAAGTTAAAAAAAAAACAAGTATCAGAAAATGAAAGAAATAATCAGAATAGGAAAGAAAGGGAAAGTGACTTTGAATGTTCAATTGCTGTGTCAACTGGGTTGACACAGCAATTGTCAACCCACATCAAACTGTTGATGTTTCTGAAATACATCAAAGGTATTTCAGAAACTGTTGATGTACTGGAACTTTCTCGCATCATCAGCAGAAAAACCTTTAACCTTGAAGCAAATGGGCCATAACAGCTGAAAGCCACAGCAGGTGCCATTCCTGCTCCAAACTTTAGTCTCTGCTTTAGGAACGAATTTATCAGTTCTACTGACAGATCGATCACAAAGATTTTCACACAAACTAAGATTTAACAGCTTGATTGGTGAGGATTAAAAACAAAGGCTGAGGGGGAGCACCGGCACCCTTTTATTTTTCTTCTTGTTCTCAGGACATTGATTGCAGGAGAGATGGCAATTTGTTCACCTTGATCTCTTACCTGGAATCCTAATCTGCTCTGGAGCAGCAGCTGCCATGATGGCAAACCCAGAAGAATTAACACACATCTTAAGGCAGTGGTTCCCAAACTTTTTCTCCTGTCCCCCTGTGGTTTCCAAACATATTCTGCCCTCCCTCTGGACTCTGGCTATCTGGTTAAATGATATGTGTGAGAGGGGTGTGGAGGTTACGGGGGCTGGATTCGGCCTAAAGGCTACTTGTTAAGCTTAAGGTGCTGTATTGATATTAGCTAGTTATCATTTAGCTAGCATTTCCTGCATCCAACAGCTTTACTCAACTCAGTCGGTTAGTTTGGAGGAAAAACGATGAAATAGTATTTGCTTTTTGCTGGTTTGCTACCATGATTCTAACTCAGCTCTGCACAGCAGCAGCAGGTCTCCTTCACTAGCGCACAGCCACTCATGCTGCGTTTAAAGGCTGCTGGAAAAACGGGTTACGACGTGTTAACAACGCATTAAACAGTTTTTACTGCTGAAAACAGTGACAGAGGACAAAGATAAGGGAAGAGCGGAAGCCCCCACTGTATCAAATTGACATAGGAATAACAGAGCGTTGGCCATTCTAAGGTAAAAACCCAGCGCACACAGCGTTCATCGTGTTTTTTTGTTGTTTTTTTTCATCCATACCGCTTCCCGAGCCCCCCCATGCAATGGCACGGTGCCCCCCCTAGGGAGCGCGCCCCACAGTTTGGGAACCTCTGTCTTAAGGAAACAGGGGTTCCAACTAGGTAAACTGTACATATAATGACAAGTAAGTGAATATGGTTAGTTAAATTTCTAAAATGTTAAAACATAGACATTTGTGAGAAGCTGTGAATAAATACAGTGGCTGACTAATGAGATGCATTGACTTAAATGAAGAAGCTTTCTGTAAAATACTGACATAATCTGTTAGTATTAGTAAGTATTTTTACACAAAGATTAAAGCGGCAGCATTATGTAAAATGGACTTTTCTGAGCTTTACATCATGTTATATAATCTCTCCTCCAAAACATACCTGAGGTGCCGCTTTGATTCTTTTATGCATGTTTGAGAATCCTATAATCTCCCATGGCAATTAACATTGTGAGAAGGTGAACCGCCAGCTTCCCACAGGTGGGTGTAGGGAGATCCAGGTCCACAATAGGATGGATGGAGAGTGATTTGCAGGTGAGGATGAGGAGCAGAAGTTCTTACTGTTAATGGAGATGACACATGCCTGGGGTGGAGGTGAGTGCTCTGAGGCTGAGGTTCCCAGAGCGAGGTGATCATTCAGCTAGTGAATGTTTCTCTTTGTTTATTTCGTGGCTAGATGGTGATGGGGAGTGATGGACGGTTTGACAGACAGGCAGAGCTTGATCCCCCATCAAGCTTGATCCCCCAAAGGCAGAGCTTTGGGGGGATCAAAGATTCCTCCAGAGTCAAAGACAGGATCAAAGACAGGAGGAGTCTGAGAAGCCCTCAGACTCCTCCTGTTCACGTAGGAGTTGTCTGCGGAGTGGACGGGGGACAAGGAGGAAGCTGGAGGGAAGGTTGAAGCAGCAAGAGGTAACGAGGAGCTGGAACCAGGAACTCAAGAGAAGATTCTCAACAGAGAAACCAACTGCAAAGAAGGACAACGAGGTGCAAAGTAAATATTGGGTTAGGTTTCAGCTGCTCCTCTAAATACTCCTCCTGATAGCCACCTGATGAACTCCGAACCAATCCTGCTTGTCGCACCCCGCAAAAGGAGAAGGTAGGACAAACACGCCCTCACACACACACACACACACACCTACACACTCACTCACACACACACACACACACACACACACACACACACACACACACGCACACACACACGCACACAAACAACTCAGAAAACTCAACATGAACATGTAGTGAAAAATCAGAACTTCCAAATCATCCATCCATCCATTAACTTGCCCGCTTATCCGTAGTGGGGTTACCAGGGGTCAAGCTCTCCCTGGATTGCCTGTTGACCCCCTATCTCCAGCGGTCAACAGGCGAGAGGCGGGGTGCACTCTGCACAGGTCACCAGTCCATCACAAGGACTTCCAAATCAACTGGATTTAATTGTTGTATTCTATATGATGTTGCAATGATAGTAGACTCAGGAGTGCTTAAAAAGTTTTTCTTTTTTTTTTTTTTCCTCATCACTAAGAGATATGTTGTTGCACAAATACAATAATCATCTTAAATCCGGAAACAGGATTGACACACCAGATGCCTGGCTTACAAGAACAAGCCCTTGATGTTTCACAATCACTTACAATAGGAGCCTCTGGCTCCTCAGAAAGATACACGAGGTGAATGTTGGGGCACAGGCTGCTGCAATATGAAGGGCCAAGAATAAATGCCTTACATTCTGGTGTGTTACACATGAACAGACGATAGCCTGGTACATACATGAATTTGCATTGAATTGAAGTCCAGTTTAGGACTAACATGTTCACACACCCATCCATCATTGCTCTGGCGTGTCTTCCAGGTGGGATGCCTCTGAAGTGTTCTCTGGAAGGCATCTGGCTTCACACGTACCTTTTCAGCTGCTGCCTCTTAATGTGGAAGAGCAATGAATCTAGTCTAAACTCCTCCTTGGCCAAACTCCTCAGTGTGCCCTCAGTGCTGCCACTCTGAAGGAAATTTGTTTAGTTATTTAGACCAAAGAAATCTGATTGACTTTCAGAGTGACCCTGCAAAAGTATTTCTTATTAGTTAAGGCTTTTACATCCCAACAACAAACTGCTGTGTTTGTTATTATGATTTTATTTGATGGAGCCTCAGAAAGGAGTGCATAACTGAGAAATGAAAGAAAAATGACAAAGAAAAATTAGAGAAGTGTGTACGCTTGTGAGAAAACCGTATTTATGTTCTATCCCTTTACAGCTAAAAAAAAAAATCCAGCGGCACCAATTGTCTTCAGAAGTTATATCTAGTAAGGAAAAAAAAATAAATATGCATAACTGTGCGATTACAGTTGTTCTATAAAGGCCTCAATGGTTGTTGAACACTGCAGAGGAAGTTGTGGAGAAGTTTAAAACAATAATACGTTATATGGTTATGCGTTAAGCTTTGAGCTTTTCATGGAGCTACGCTCAATCCATCCTCTAAGACAATGGAAACTCAAATTTAACTTACCAGGACATGGACATCTACCTAAACTTACAATCTCATCAATCAGAAAATCAGCCAACAGGTGTGTGGAGTTGCAAAGATCAGTAGTTGTTGGAGAATCTTTTGACAGGATAACCTTGTGCCTCTACTAATCCAGCCTTCATGGGAGAGTGTTAAGAAGTGGTCCATAAGAGGAGCACATGAACACATGCATACACTTGAAAAAAAAAAGGTAATCTGGTCAAATGAGACTGAATAAAACCAAACAAATAAAACATGGTGGTGGCAGCATTATGCTGTGGGGGTGTGAGCTTTGTGAAGATTATTGATGTTAAGTTAGGCAGTTAAATCTGTGACCAAGAAAACCCCCCTGAAGCCCCCTGATCCAAACAAATTGGACTCATTTAAATCAATATTTTTTTACTTGATTACTTTCAGTTTACTTGGTCAAAGTAAAGAGTCAAAAAACAACAACAACAACAAAAAAAGAAACACTTTTCATAAATTTGCAGCTTATAGTTGGACATTATGACAGTGTGCTGCATCCTGAAATAAGAGATACGACCAAAAATAATTGGAAGCTCTTTCAGCAAACCATTGGTAATGGATCATTTAAACAGAAACACATTAGCAGCTAAAAAAAAGCTCTTATAGGTAGAAAGTGCCAAAGTGGTTTATAATGATAAAAAATAAACAGAAACGAGTGTTTCTTGGCCTAAGCTTAGAGGCCACACGTTAACCGTAGCATGTGGTGAAAACCCCACCGTGTCATGTCCTCTGACTCCCCTGTTGCCTGTCTCTCTTTGAGCTTTCTAACTTTCTTAATAAGCATGTCCCACTGTAATCACCATGATATATTAAGCATAATCAGGTGTGCTAATGAGGTCGTAATTATAATAATTCACGCATTAATTAGCTAATATTTCTCTGTCAGCACATAACTCTAAGCAGCCAACATAATTTGTAATGGTGGAACCAAAATCGCACACACCTGTGCCAGGGAAAAATGGAAGCAGCACCGCCTTTGTGAGGCTTTGGTAAAGGATCATGGTTACGGTTCATTCGTCATCTAATGATCACGGTGACACTCTTGCAAAAATGTGTATTGAATGCAATCATCATGCTGGAATTTAGCAGTCAAAATTGACTGGGTACTGAGTACAAGGAAATTATCTCTGATATATTCTTTGCAGTATAAAATGGGCTCCATATTAATTTCTGTTTAAGCGGGATACTGAAGTGTTTTGGATAAATGTGATGTCAGTGTTCTAATTAGATGTTTCCACTGTTCCCCGATGGTGGATAAACACTTAATTGTATGTTTTAACCATGGCAAAGTTATGTTATTACCATCCTCTGGTGTTCATGGGTTAGTGTTTATCCCACCCAGCATGAACATAAGTGACTTTTTGCTCCTTTCTATCCATTATGAGTTGATTGGTCTAACCAGTGCATCTGGGTGGGGTAGACTCCACACTCACATCGTGGCATCTTACAGACTGATGGAATCACACAGTGGTTTTCTCTTAACTGGATCAAATTGACGCAGATTAATATTTGCCAATGCTGTGCTGAAAAAAAATATCGTTCAGCCTTTCACGCTCGTTACGACTGGCGTCATACGGTTGATTATGGAAATCTGAGTGTGCAGGTGCCCAACACTGATTGACTCTTGAAGATCACAGACGACGGATTGGTGGCCTATTGGAGATGATGACTATAAAAGACACTGAGGCAGACTTTCTGCCGTCCACCCTCTGCTTCTCCTGAGCGCCCAGACTGTTTTTGTTCC
Source organism: Poecilia formosa (assembly GCF_000485575.1). Taxonomy (NCBI): domain Eukaryota; kingdom Metazoa; phylum Chordata; class Actinopteri; order Cyprinodontiformes; family Poeciliidae; genus Poecilia; species Poecilia formosa. Next base: position 1,791,435 of record NW_006799999.1, read on the forward strand.
TGGTAAACACTCTTCCTTACAAAAGTTCATTAAGGAGTTTATAGGAGAGTACTGCTTTTTATTTTTGCTCTTTTCTCATGTTTATCTTATTAAGGGAGGTAGATTTTTGTCATTTTATTTACTTTCAAATAGGTATGCTTTGGTGAATATTTCATCCTTTAGATAAATATATTTATAAGATGTTCAGAACTGTATGTGTTGGCTGCTTGAGATCTGAGGAGGATGGATCCTTCATGCTATGATCCGGCCACCCATAGGCAGGTCTTAAAACGCTGCAGAACTCAACATGACCATTAAAAGTTAGCAATAGATACATCACCTGGAATTAATTTAGTATTCATTTCTTACTGTTGAAATGTTTATATATTTTCTAGAAATGAAAATTCTTGAAAAACGCAAGTTTTATTGCGTGTTAAAACTTGGAAAAAACCTGAAAAAGTACTTTGGAGGTGTCTCTTGATGAAGTTAATCAATATAATTGAGAACAACTGTTTAAAAAAAAATTCCAATAGCTGTGACGGGATTATCTCGTTGCTAGAACACAATATTCTGTGTCTGAAACGATGTTGTTCTTGTTCCATTTTTGCTATCAAAGTAAGTTGCTTTTTGGTGCTATTTATTCCACAGGCAATGGCCGTGTGATGTGGACAAAGGTTGCAAGGCCCCTCTGACTGATCTTCTGCGATAGAGCAAACATACACAACAAACTGTGGCACATTTATTTCTCACACCTGTTTTTCTCAAAACCAGCATTGACATCTTCTGAAATGTGAGCAACAGCAGCTCACCAGTTGGCCATCTGGGCATTGGAGGCTGGTCAGAAAATGACTGGACAGAGTAAGTTTATAACATCCAAGAACAAACATTAAATACGTGTCAGGAAGCCTGGAGAACTACTGATCGTTCACTTTTAAAAGTGCATAAGAAAGTTGGGTTCCTTGGAAGCCATTTTACATAAAGCGATTAAACCCATGCGTACTATATTTGTGATTGTGTCTGTCTTCCACGTAAAGTCTATCGTTTCTAATTAACATACAGAACATTTGTCATTCAGTAAATAAACATGTTTTCAGGAGAGTACACAGAGTACAAAGGGAGCAAGAATCATGTGTGACATCTGATGTGCTCATTTTTCAGCAATGTCTCACATTCAGACACTAATCCCTGCAAGCTGGCCAACACGACGACAGCCCCAAAGCGTTGGCCAACACACGGACATGATTTGGTTTTCATGTGGGCCTTGCCTTTGGGAGAAGCTCAACCGGAAAATCAATTTCTCATAATTACGAGAGAGAATTAATGTCCATAATTCACTGAGCGGAGCTATAAGATACAGACTGTGAAAGGCATGATAAGCCTTTGCAGCGCTGTCGATTGAAACTATTGATTAGGTGTTTACATACATTTCATAACTCCTCTGTTTTGTATAGTCTGGATAGCAGGGGGCTGACAATAAACTCAAGGCCCTAAGAAAGGGAGAAAGGTGTAGTCGCTTGTGGTTTTCTCAATTTGTTTTCACCTGGGACAGAAAAATCCATGGTTCAAAAATGTAAATCCTGAAACATCAATATTGAGCTATGACTCAATCTCCTCGGAGCAGTAACTATAATCAGATTAGATTTTTCCAGTTACATTTTTTAATCTCATCTCATTACAGAATCAAAGGTTTGCATTCAAAATGTCTGCGGCAAACATCAGTTCCATGTTTATTCATGTGAGCCCTGAGCCAAACCGAATGGGCCATCGATCAACACTCTTCAGACAGCCGTGTCTGTCTTCTCTGTCCTCTTTTTTTTTTTTTTTTCATGTTGCCCAACACCTCTTACCTCCACCAGAGAGCAGAGTGCGTTTACTGATGCATGAAGCCACAAAGGGGCTCCACAGAAAACAAGCGCTGCCACCGCACAACTCTCGTTGTTGCTGTCATGGATCATCAAGAGAACTCATTGTCATTACTTCCCCTGTTACACTCAATAATAGAGCAGACAGGGGAGCTACTTTTGATTGGTAGTTAAGACACATTGTGCCAAGAACACCTGCTGACTGATAATTGCACAAACTTTGCAAGACCGATACAATCATGCTTTGTTGCTGTGCTGCGTGCTCACTGACACGCGTGCAGTCGGTCACGGTTAGAAAGACGGACACGCACACACACACACACACACACACACGAGCGCGCCTTAATGGGCCAGTGTGTGGTTTAAATTCCCTTTGATGCTGTGGATACCCCCTGCAGTTCACCATATTACTCTGCACAGATCAAACAGGTTGTTCTTGTAAGAAAAAGGGACATGATGACAAGACCATGGCTCGCTATTGAGCTCGTCCTAATGCTGGGCTTTTTATCCAAATAGAAATTGCTTCCTCTCCTTTTTGTCGGCTTCTATTTAGTCTGTTTTTGTGGCTTATTTCTTTTCCCTCTTTTTTTATATACCTTTTCGTCTAAAAATCAAACCCTGCTTTTCCTTTTTCCTCTTGCCTTTCTTCTCTTGGATGGCTTGAATATGTTTTTCATCCCTCCGCCCCGCTCCTTGTGTCCGATTTCCCTGCAAATCTTCCTGTTTGTGCTCTGTACACGTCCGTGTTTTTCTTGCCATTTGTTTTGCTCTCACTAACTGACATCCCCTGCCAGTCTCTTTTTGAGACACCTAAAGCCTGTCGCAGCATGCCCCTCCATCATCGCTGGCCATCCAGACGATGTCAGCGTGAGTCGCAGTTCACAGATGATAATGACCTGGGCGAGCTGTTCCATAAGTAGGGGGGCACCGGGCTCCCTCTCACCTACCATCTAGTGGATGTGTGCCTGTGCATGTCTATCTCAGGATACTTGAAAATGTGCTTTTTACAAATTCGTCATAAGCCGAACAGAGAGTGTGTAATAAAAAAATAAATAAATAAGTGCTCAATTCTACCTTGGTGTTGATTTTTGTGACTAAAGTGGAGATTTGCATGGTGGTGTCTGTGCATGAACCTATTGGTATGGGCAGTGTGACATGATCTTGAGTGTGATCTGTGTTCGGCGCATCCCAATCAGCCCCTCCCATACTATAGTTCCTCAGCTGCCTCCAAAGCCCCTGTAACCTTTCTCCTGCACATCCATCTGTCAATCATGCTCATTGCAGCATAGCAACATGGGGACACTGAGTTCAACATCTAGCAGACTGTCTCACTTTAAACAAGAACAAACCAACATCACTTTCCTGTAATTTCTGAGCTGAACCTTCACAGTGATATTAATAATCGCAACAAACACATCAGGTAAGACCTAGTGTCAAAAAGGGGTTCTGAGAACCAAGACACAAACACCTCATATTGCTCTGCTCTCTAATCATTTTTTCCCTCCTTACTTGCAAGGCTCATTGCAAAAATGTCTTCAAGAGTGGGAAATATTTTTTTATGTTTGGCTTCCAAAAATCTAAGCTCTTTTGTAATCTTCTTCCTTGAACTTTTATGCCATTTTTGCTATTTTTTTTGTCCCAACTTTGTACTTTTCTTTATGAAAAAGGATGGATGAAATAAGTACATTTCCTCAGTATTTGGTAGCAATGCCTCTGAATTGTATGTTGTCAAACATTTAAATATTTTTCCACAAGTTTCTGACAACAGATTGCTTGAGTTTTGGACCATTCCTCCTAACGGAACTGGTGGAACTGGATTTTGTTTCACCTCCTCCTTGGTTGCCAACGCCTTTTCTGATCTGGCCAAAAAATCTCTGAAGGATAGAGATCAGGACTTTTACCATCGCCAGGTAAAAACATTGATTTTGTTGCCCTTAAGCCACTTTTGAAATTGTTTGAACAGACAAACATGGCACCTTCAAGTATCTGGAAATCGTTCCCAATGATAAACCAGACTTGCTGGCATAGCTAACTTACTAAAATGTTCAGGCTGATTTAACTTCAGACATAATGAATGACTGAAACCTTTATTCACAGATTTATTTGAATTAAATTATTTGCATTAAATTGTCATAATTTACAAAATCATGCAAAGTTGGCATTTTTAATGGACTTTCAATGTAACTTTTAGAGCAACTTTGCATTAAAAGTGTCATTATTTACCGAATGACACTTCATGACAGCAGTCATAAACATTCATAAAGACTTCTTTATGTTCATGACAGATGTTATGTCATGTTTATGACAGTGTTATGTCAGTCTTATGCACACCCCTTCAAAGAAAGTGTTACCATCCATTTTGCCTTGTATCACCAGGGGTACATTTTGTTGGTACACTTAGGGCCCCTTATAACTAAGTCAACATTATTTAAATACCACAGCCTACCAGAGTATTGTTGCTCCCCATGTTTATTACTTTATGACCACATCCCATCAGGACAATGCATAATGTATGTGAGTGGCCTTCACAGTCAGCATGTTTCAATCTGTGGGATGTGGTGGAAAGGCAGATTGGTGTATGCAAGGATTTACATCTGACAAATTTGCTGCAGTCACATGGCATCAAGTCAACAAGGACTAACATTTTCGACATCATCTTGAATCTATACTAAAATAATTAAAGCATTCCTGAAAGGAACTTTGTACCCAATAAACTGGCTTGTGTGGGTACATAATATATAAAACCAGGTACATCCTAAAAGATATTATGTAGAACCTTTGAATGTAAAGAGGGTTGTTTTTTTTTCTTTTACTATCACTGAAGATGGCCAGTGAAAATTTGAGTACCAAAGAAAACATTTTCAACCTCAAATCCCAGGATGTTTCAGGAAACCCATTGAGGGTGTTTCTGTTAAAAGCTTGTTCCCTTACTCCTCCTGTTGAGCATGTAGTTCTTCATCTAATGGTATCTCTAAGCTTCAGAAGTGGTGCTAGCTGGTGCATCTCACAACTGGGAGATTGGGGCAGCTGCTTGTTTGACAATTTCTGTAACTATTTGACATCGGAAATTTGAAAAGCATTGACAATGTTTGCAGAAGTGAGGAAATCCATTGTGTGTTTTTGTCCTCTGAAGCTGTTTTAGTATCCTCTCTCAACTTTTTACTTCAGGGACATTTGACTGAGAATAACACCACAAGTTTCCTTTTAGTAGACACCCCAAGGAAACCTGTGTCCATATTCCAACAAGCTATTGTGAAGTGACATATAAGAGACAAGGAAGCAGACAGATGCAGAAATCAGAACAGAAATTAAAAGTTTAACATTTTTGGGGAAAAACAAAATCTGTATGGATAGTCAATTTATAGCAGACCTTTAATGAAACAAGATTTCATGTGGAAGCATTGACAAAACCAATTTGAAAGTTAATGGGACTTTCAATGTGAGTTTCTAAAAGTATAACATATTACATTCAATTGTACTTAAATCAATTTTTGATTGAATGCATTTGATTTTAAGCAGTCTACGATTACTTTGTAACAGGAGCTTATAAAATTACTCTGACGTCTTTATTGCTTCTCCCATCAAATTTCCAGACTCGTAATATTCATGGTTTCAAACAGTGCTTTTTCAGTTTGAGCCTTTCAATGATAGATCATGTTCTCTTCAAAACTGCAACACTTCAGATGGAGTCCAACCAGTTTTGCGAGTAATTGTCTTGATTTATCCAAACATCTTGAAAATTAAAGCAATACATAACTCAAGTTTTTAGGATAATGAATAGTGTTTATTAGTTTAAAGCAGAGCATTGCACCATCTTGCATCATGTATGGTACAACACGGGGGCATCAATTCCATGCAATGCACTGAAATAACAAACGATGCTGTTCTGAAACAGGAGGGTGTTGTTGGCACACCTTGGATGCTCATGCAGCAATTGACGACAAAGTCATTAATTAATGGGCTTACAGGGTTCCCTGTTCTGTCACTGTCTTGAATCAATTCACTGTAGAAAGGCTAGACTTCTTCCTCACAAACAACCATTTCTATCATGCAATGGAGCCTTGTGCAGAGATCAGACTGCAATCAATTAACTCTCTGTGTCATTACAGGATTAGTTCTATCCACAGCATGGTCCCAAACATTTGGAAGAGTGCCAAATAATGGGCAGGTAATAGAGCACTGGCTGGATACCCTCGGGGAGGATTAGTGGTTCATGTCCCATATTAAGTTAAACACTGGAGAATGCCAACAAGAATGTCAACAAAGTGCACCTTAACATGAGCAATTACATAAGTTTGCATTCATACATTAAGTATACACATGATCTTTGATTTGGATTTGCTTCCAAAATGTAGTGTTTCTGAAGATTATTTGACAACACTCTGTGGACTCACCAACTCATAAAAACAGCGATCCCATCATTGGTTCTAACATGCCTACAGTATGTATGTATATATGGATGTGTGGATGCACTGGTTTGTATATGTATATATGTGTTCATATGCATCATTATGTTGGCTGAACAAAGGGGCAATGCGATGTGCTTCTATTCACTGATTTTTGAATATGCCAGCTATTCTCCTTGGTTATGATGTTCCACAGTTATTGTGATTTTATTTGATATTGTGAGATGTATCAACTTAAGTAACATATGGGAATCTAGGTGTTTGCATGTTCAAAATAAACAATAATAACAATATGTGACAGACAAGCATGGTGTAATACATGATTGTGAATTTAAGGGAAAAAATACACCGTGCACAAAAAAGAGTGATGTGCATCTGTATCAACCCCTTTTATCCTGTTAACCTCAGATAAAACTCAACACAACTAATGGTATTTTGGAGTCACATGAAAAAGCAATCAAGTTTACCTCTGGGTAGTTAATCTAAGTATAAATCCAATTATTCTGGGAAGGCCTTTAGAAGATTGTTTGTTTACCAAAGACCTCATAAAGACTGATGAACAAAACAGACTGGTCAGCAATGCGGTTCTGGAAAAGTTTAAAGCAGAGTTAGGTTACAAAACAATATCCCAAACTTTAAGCATCTCATGAAGCATTTGTATCCATCATCTGAAAATGGGAAGAATATAGCAAAAATATCCCACATGCCTTGCCTTTATAGAAGATTGAAGATTTCTTTTTGAAAGAAATACTGAAAAAGTCAACACGTAATTGGAAGAATTTTAACTGGTCAGATCAGACAAAAAAAATAGGAAAAACATAGCAAAACCTTTATTATGACAACTAATCCTACATGCCATGCTGAACACACTATCCTCATAGTGACTCATGGCATAATTCGAGACATAGGTGTAGGCTCACACTCCAGCAAACAACACAGCGCTATAATGGAGTGGTTGCATGCATTTGGGTGGCCCGGTCAAAGTCCAGACAGAAATCCAGATGGGAATTTGTGGCAAGGCTTAAAATTTCTCCATCTGTGCTATGAGCTTGAGTTATTTTGAATAACTGGAAAGTCAGGAAACAAGTTTGTAAATGTGTTTATCTTACCACAGATGTAATTGCAATATAAACTGGTCCTACAAAGTATTTAATTGAGGATGCTGAATACCAATGTGCACCGCAATTTTCAGATTTTACTTTATACAGGGTTACTAAAACAATGTGCTATCTTCCTCTCACCTCTCTATGTGCACTGCTTTGTGTTGATCCACCATATAAAATCCCAACAAAATACACTGAAATTTGAAGATGTAATGTCACAAAATGTGAACAAGTTCTTGCCAGGATGATCATGTGAACTATGTAGACATGCATGGCAATTGGAGAGTAAGATGTTCTTTGCCTTCCCCTTACTGCCAAAGTGCAGGTCTAGACAAATGCAATTTCACACCAGTGTCCTATGATTTAAAGGGAAAATCAGGAACCTGATTTTTATTCTAGAATTTTATGTATCATGCCTAGCTGCACCCTTGATGAACTCAAGTCATCTTTATGTGGTTTGTGGACAAGCTGGATGAAACATTTTTGTTGAAATGTTGGCTTGAGCCAGCTGGGCAATTTCACAATTAAAATAAATGGATGCAACATTAATCCAGACATAAATTACTTTGGCTGTTCAGAACCTGTTTCGAGTACACATGCCCACATTTGAGCTATGTTAAAAAAAAAAGACAAGAATGTAAGTCAAGATCTTCCAGTCACCCTCTGACCACCCGTCAGGTTGTTTTAGCATCAACAGAACTGACTTTTAAATATCTATTCTGGTAAAGCCAAGATTAAAAAAAAATCATGTCTGCTGAGATCCAGGCAAGCTAAGTTGCCAAATCCTCCAATTACACAGACTTAAGGGCTTTTGGATAAAACTTCCAGAAGAAACTTGAAGGCAGATTGTGCAGGTCTGTCACAGCAAAAATGCTAAACCAGTGCCAGATACTTTCTAAACGTTAAGAATAACCAGAAATCTCCACAAAAACAGATTTTGGCTCTTTTCCAGTTTTTGTCTCAGAGAAACAACACTACATGTGCTAAATCTACCTGTGACTGCTGCTACCGCCTTCTACCCAGCTGTCCAACTTAGCAACCAAGATTTGAAAGGGAAGCAAAGATACAAAACATGAACTTATATGTTGGTCGCATGCTTACCAAAATTTGTTTTGCTTTTATGCCATTAATTGGGCGCTCCACCTGCGTGCCTGATAATAGGGAGAGTAGCTGACTTGCTTTGTGAGGAAATGCACACAGAATTTCATCCTTCCCAGAATCTGAGATGATTTACTTTTTTATTATTGGTTGGACACGGCTGAAGGAGGTTCTTGCTCAGGGCACCATGGATGCGAGAACATACACTGATACTATCATACGCTGAGAAGTGCTCAAAGTGATTTTAACATGACTAGAAAAGCCATCCGTTCACCATTTTTGCCTAATGCTCTGGTTCAAACATCCTCCATTATCTTTTGCTTTACTGAGGTTGGGTCACAGGAGCAGCTGCCTAAGTAGAGAGTTCATCTCAACTGGCTCCTCTTGATGTGGAAAAGTACTTGCTCTTCCTTGAGCCCCTCCCGGATGATACAGCTTCTCACCCTAGCTGTGAGGGAGAGTCCAAACACCCTGCGGAGAAAGCTCTCATCTATGGCAGATTGATAGACTGCACTGCAGAAACAGCAAAAATCTGAAGAACGATTTTACACTCCATTTTACCCACATTCATGAACAAGACCCTGAGATACTTTAACACCCCCGCTTTGGACAGGACCTCTACCCCAAAGCAGAAAAGTTCACCATCAAAATATGGCCTAAGATGTCCTGATGACAAAAGCAAATATTTACACCCTTATGCTTTAACATGGTGTCTGCTATGGACAGTCCATGACAAGAACAGAAGACCAATAACAAAAGATCACTCAGGCAACAGACTAACCCATAACCCCACATGCAGGCAGAGGGAGGTCACCCTCTGATTCACTGGAGTGAAGCCCAATGTCCCGGTAGTCTTGTTGCCCCCCATAATCGGGGTAACAAGACAAGTATGCCCACTCCTGCCCAGTTCCTGTCAACAGGGACAACTCCAGAGTCAAAGAGTGTCCAAACGCTTTCAAGGTGACTGGTTTCAGAGTCAGAGCCATGCATCCAGGTGAGTCCAACTATTTCTAGC